>NC_088224.1:25447717-25635217 GCF_036934945.1 Oncorhynchus masou masou | reverse complement strand
ATCTCCAAGAGGAGAAAAAACCCTCAATCGTATTCAGGAAAGGTGAGTATGGAGGGAGGTCCAAGTTCATAAACTGCCCATTGATGTTAAACCATTCCCTTACCTGAGCAGCTCGGTGGAAACTGACATTGTCCCACACAATCACAAAGATGGGAATGGGATTCTCAATTAGCTCTTGACCCTGCTGCTCTTGAACCTGCTGCTCAAATAAAACATCTCTTAGATTGGCAAGAAATCTTAGAAGGTGCTGGGTGTTATATGGCCCGAGTGTAACATGGTAGAACACCATGGTTGCTGATAGCAGCACAGATTGTGACATTGCCACCTCGTTGACCAGGGACTTCAACAATGGCCTGCTGTCCAATCATGTTTCGGCCTCTCCTTCTCCTCTTTGTTAGATTGAAGCATTCTTCATCGACAAAGATGAACTCATGGGGTCTGTCCAAGGATTCCAAGTCAAATATTGTCTGTGTAGAAATACAATATACTGTATGTAGGATTTTGTAAGTTGTACAGAGACAGTGCTGTACTGTAGAGTACAATTAGGCTTCTGATTCACATACATTGTATGTACTGAAGAGTAATGTCATTCACATAGTATGTGTTAGTACTGCAGACAATCTGGATTACAGTAAATGTTTCTGAATGTACACTTACTTGCACATACTGAGCTCTCAGTTCTTTCATTCTTGGTGAGTTGTGCTCAAAAGGTTCTCTGTATACTAGTTTCATTCGCATCCTGTTACGATGGAGGACACGGTCAATTGTGGAAATGCTCACACTGTCGATTCCCTGGAAGTGTGTGTTGTCTTGTATCACTCGTTCCTGGATTTCTCTGAGTCGTATTGCATTATCTTGAAGGACCATGCCAACTATAACGGCCTCTTGCTCCCGAGTGAATTTAGCTGCCCTTCCACCTGCATGTGGCAGCCTTACAATTCTACAAAAAGTAGTTGTGCAGTTACAAAACATATTCATGCAGTACAATACATACAGTGATTAACTTTACAAATGTCTATTGAAACAGCTGCATATAGTGTAGTACAGTAAATTTGCAATTACAAAAATACAGTAGTATACTGTACCTGTTCTCTTCTCTGAATGTCCTTACTATGGTGGACACAGAAAATTGTCTCAAATTGGGTTGCACTCTATGTCCTGCTTCCCTCATTGTCAGTCTATGGACAAGAACATGGTCTATAACTGTTGCTCGAATTTCATCAGATATGTCCACTCTTTGTCTTCCTCTTCCTCTTTCTTGCCCTCCTCCTCATCTTCATCCTCGTCGCCCACCTCGCATACGCACTCATCCTCGTCCTCTCACATTGTTTCTGCTATCCATTCTCAGACTTTCTCCTTCCCACCTCCAACAACCTGTTTGCTCTCTGAACTGGCGTATATTGGTTGTGTCGCATCATATGAAACAGGTTAAATCAAATTTCAGTGGTTGTGTTCAATCAATGAAATGTCTTCTCTATTTGTATTTGATTGTTGCCACTTGTGTTTACCAGTATGGATGACATGTGCATTAGAGTGCAGAATGTGTTTTGCGAATGAGAATGTGTTTAGAGTTTTGCTGAAGTCTAAGTTAGATCTGCAAATTGTGTTTTACCATGTGAAATGGTTTAAGGTATTGACAACAGACTGTGTGTTACCATGTGAAATGGTTTAAGGTATTGACAACAGACTGTGTGTTACCATGTGAAATGGTTTAAGGTATTGACAACAGACTGTGTTTTACCATGTGAAATGGTTTAAGGTATTGACAACAGACTGTGTGTTACCATGTGAAATGGTCTAAGGCAGGGGTGTCAAAGTCAAATGGACGGAGGGCCAAATAAAAAATTTAGCTACAAGCCGAGGGCCGGACTGTTCGAATGTTCATTGAAAAATTTTTAAATGACGCATATAGTCTAGTGAACCTAATTGAACCTACTGAAAACCTAACAAATATATTCCAATATGATCAGATAAATAAAGCAATATTTTCTTATGGCTCTGTCAGTAATCTTTAATTTTCAACAGACACAAAAGACAAATTTCCTTTATATAAAAATCCCCATAACATGAACATTAAATGAAAGAAACCGGTATTCAAGGCACCATCAGTAGCCTATATTTTCTATTTTAGCAAAAGTGGGCTAAATTTACTTCAAAGAAAAAAACAATAATAGCAATTTTCTATCATCCACTCAACTGAAATATTTTTAAAATATATTTGGATTGAAATACAATAAAATAAAGTGCAAAAATCTATTAATCAAAAACAACACTTTGTTTAAGGAGAAGTAACATGCAGTGAAAACAAATATTAAACTTTAACTTTTAAACTTGAACTGAGTAAAAACTCTAAATATGTGATTGCACAGTAATGTTCACTTGTTTGAGGTTGAGGGTGATACTTGGTGGTGTCCCATCTTTTCCACAAGTTCATCAATGTTCGGGGTAAGGCTCTGAGCTGAGGAAATCCTCAGAATTGAGTGGAGGTGTTCAGCAGTAAGTCGACTTCTGTGTGATGTTTTGTTCAGGTTCATCAAAGAAAAAAGTTGTTCACACAGGTATGTGCTGCCAAACATAGACAACGTTTGAGCAGCCTGGATGCGCAGCTGGGGCATTGTGTCGGGGAGGAAACGGGCGAACTCCGCAGCACCCACTGCCGCATATTTTGCCCTCAGTGCATCATTGCATTGGAGGTCAATCAACTCCATTTGGAGGTTTGGTGGTGAGCTTTCCACGTCAACAGCAAATGGGTTACCGAGCAGTTCCAACCTGCTTTTTTGTGCTTCAAAGTCAGCAAATCGGCGTCGAAAGTCAGCGGCAAGCATACCTATTTTATCAGCCAACTGTGCGCTCGGGAACGCACTGGTAGAGAGCTTCTCTTTCATGGTCTGGCAGCTGGGAAAGTGGCTCAAATTTTCTTTCCGCATCTGCGTCTCCCACAGAGTCAGTTTGGTTTTAAATGCCTTCACTGTACTGTACATATCAGAGATGACATGATCCCGACCCTGCAGCTGCAAGTTCATTGCATTCAGATGACTCGTAATGTCACACAGAAAAGCCATTTCACACAGAAACATTTCGTCTCGGAGTTGTGTTGTGTCTTTCCCTTTGCTGTCCAAGAACAGACAAATCTCCTCACGAAGCTCGAAACATCTTTGAAGCACCTTTCCCTGGCTTAGCCATCGCACCTCTGTGTGATAAGGCAAATCACCATGCTCCGTTTCTAACTCCGTCAGAAATGCCTTGAACTGGCGGTGATTCAAACCTTTGGCTCTGATAAAGTTAACTGTGCGCGTGATGATGCTCATTACATGCTCCATTTTCAAGGCTTTACCGCACAACGCTTCCTGGTGTATGATACAATGATAAGCTGTCAGCTCACCTGTCGCGTTTTCCTCTTGCATCTTTTCCCGTATCTTCGCCACCAGTCCGCTCCTGTGTCCACACATCGCAGGTGCTCCGTCGGTTGTCAAACCCACGAGTTTTTCCCAAGGCAGCTCCATCTCATTTACACATCTTGACACCTCTTCATACAAATCATGCCCCGTAGTTGTGCCATGCATAGGACGTAAAGCCAAAAACTCCTCTGTCACGCTTAGGCTGGAGTCCACTCCGCGGATGAAAATTGACAACTGGGCAATGTCAGAAATGTCGGTGCTCTCATCCACAGCCAAGGAATATGCAATGAAATCTTTTCCCTTTTTCACAAGCTGCTCTTTTAGATTGATGGACAACTGGTCTACTCTCTCGGCAATGGTGTTTCTGCTCAGACTCACATTTAAAAAGAGTTGCCTTTTTTCTGGGCAAACTTCGTCACAAACTTTAATCATGCAGTTTTTGATGAAATCCCCCTCCGTAAATGGCCGGGCTGATTTAGCGATCTCTTCTGCCAAAATAAAACTGGCCTTGACAGCAGCCTGGCCTTGTGATTTGGCTTTTTTGAACAGAGCCTGTCGAGATTTGAGGCCTCGTTTTAATTCCTCTGCCTTTTGTAGCCTTTGTTCCATGTCCATATTCTTGTTTTTGTCCGCGTGTTTCGTTTCATAATGTCGTCTCAGATTATACTCTTTCAGTACCGCCACACTTTCTCCACACAGAAGACACACAGGTTTTCCAGCTACCTCCGTGAACATATACTCCGACTCCCACCTTGTTTGAAACCCCGGTTCTCAGTGTCCACCTTCCGTTTTGCCATTTTTGATGGGTATCTGAAAGTTAATTTTACTGTGATGCTGACGACTGCTGTGCCAATAAATATTGAAATGAAGCAGCCTACTGCTCGGTGCGTCACCGTTGCATTGTGGGAAATGTAGTATTGGTGCGTGTAAAAGATCTGCGGGCTGCCGGCTTGCTGCGGTCTGCGGGCCGGTTCTAATAATAAATCAAGATCATCCCAGGGGCCGTAAAAAACCTTCTCGCGGGCCGGATGTGGCCCGCGGGCCTTGACTCTGACATATGTGGTCTAAGGTATTGACAACAGACTGTGTGTTACCATGTGAAATGGTTTAAGGTATTGACAACAGACTTTGTGTTACCATGTGAAATGGTTTAAGGTATTGACAACAGACTGTGTGTTACCATGTGAAATGGTTTAAGGTATTGACAACAGACTGTGTGTTACCATGTGAAATGGTTTAAGGTATTGACAACAGACTGTGTTTTACCATGTCAAATGGTTTAAGGTATTGACAACAGACTGTGTGTTACCATGTGAAATGGTTTAAGGTATTGACAACAGATTGTGTTTTACCATGTGAAATGGTTTAAGGTATTGACAACAGACTGCATCATTAGCTAAATGAGTCCAGGCAACTGAGAACTTTGTTCAGCTAATGGGGTTTTAGTGTTTTAGCAATTGAGAACTTTGTTCAGCCAATGGGTTTTAGTGTTTTAGCAACTGAGAACTTTCTTCAACCAATGGATTTTAGTGTTTTAGCAATTGAGAAAAACTGTAAGCTATATTGATTATTGCATTTATATTTACTGATGGGATATGAACGGTGTCTTGGTATTAGGTTGTAATCATATTAACCAAGTGTATTTCATTAGGTTTTAATCACATTATAATGTATCTTCTTGAGTTTCAGAATCAATTTGATTCTAGTGTATTGTATTATATCAGGTATAAACTGACACTTTGTGACTGACACTCCTCTTCTCTCCGTGCTGCGGGATTCTGGGATTGGAGGAGCATCACCCAATCAGATTCCCCTGGATTGTGCCCAGAACCCTGATTTGTTGACTGTTGATTTAAGCCCTGGTCACCTGATCAGAGGGGTATCCTACGAAAGATGTTGGAGGAGTTAGCAAGGCAACGTTGGTCTATTCTGAGTTCAACTCAAGATAAGCAGTAATACAAATGTGTCTCACCTTTAAGTCAGGTATATTTCTATGGTAACAAATCCTTCAGAACTAAGAGAGAGAGTGAGCACTTGTGCATAATTTAGCAATCATTCTGTACCTGTTAGACCATGAGAGAAAGAGATGCGGACAGCAAGATAGAGACAGTGCAGAGGGAAATAACAGTCCATATAAATACATAAAATGAGAGAAACAGAGAGAGAAAGAGATACAAAAGAAAGAGATAGACAGAGACAGAGATAGACAACCCTAAAGTCCGAGTCGATATTCACCTAATAATAAGGAATTCCCGTCGACCACACCCACAAATTGTGTTAAATAATCATTATTTCCCATGAACCTCCAGAGTAAAAGAGCAAAATTTGTTGTCGATTTTTTGTTATACAGAAATAACAAAACATGCGAGGAAAACTGCTATGTTGTTCAATGTACATGTGACCAAATCAAAAATCCCGAACTAAGGTTCGCAAGGCACCCACGTAGGGAAATAGAGCTCGCGAGAAGAGCCCTGTGGCTTCAGGCTATTCAGCATGGGAGAGTGGGAAATAGAGTGGGAAATGTGGGGACCCGGTGTCCAAGTAGGCTACACTTGTATGTGTGTGGAAAACATTTAATCACAGGTAAGACGTTTAACTTGTTTAGTATAGTCCGCTTGTAACTCCTCACTACTTCCAGCTGTATGGTCCGTTTGTTTGTGTTGTTTGTCTTGGCTAGCTTAATGTTCCAGTCAATAGTACTCACTCACTCACTCACTCAAGTGGCTATTAGCACCATTGTCACGCCCTGGCCTTAGTATTCTGTGTTTTCTTTATTATGTTGGTTAGGCCAGGGTGTGACATGGGTGATTTATGTGTCTTGTTTTGTGTAGGGGTTTTGTAGTCTATGGGGTTGTGTTCAGTTGAGTGTTCTAGGTAAGTCTATGGTTGCCTGGAGTGGTTCTCAATCAGAGGCAGGTGTTTATCGTTGTCTCTGATTGGGAACCATATTTAGGCAGCCATATTCTTTAGGTATCTTGTGGGTGATTGTTCCTGTCTCTGTGTTTTGCACCAGTTAGGACTGTTTTGGTTTTTCCACGTTTTCTTATTTTGTATAGTGTTCACGTTTTCATCTTTCATTAAAGATGTTTATAAATAACCACGCTGCATTTTGGTCCTCCTCTCCTTCCCAGGAAGAAAACCGATACAGAATCACCCACCACAACAGGACCAAGCGGCGTGGTAACGGGCAGCAGCAACAGCGGCCGAAGAATCAAGACTCTTGGACATGGGAGGAAATCCTCGATGGGAGAGGACCCTGGGCTAAGCCAGGGGAGTGTAGCCGCCCCAAGGTGCAGCAGGGGAAGCGGCAGCAGGAGCTGCGCAAAGAGGAATGGACATGGGAGGACGAATTGGACGGTAAAGGACCCTAGGCACAGCCAGGACAATATCGCGGCCACAAAGAAGAGCTGGAGGCAGCGAAGGCGGAGAGGCGCTGGTATGAGGAGGCAGCACGGTGGCGTGGATGGAAGCCCGAGAGTCAGCCCCAAAAATTACCGGGCGGCGTGAGAGACCGGGCAGGCACCGTGTTATGCTGTGGAGCGCACGGTGTCCCCAGTGTGGGTGCATAGCCCGGTGCGGTACATACCAGCTCCTCGTATTGGCCGGGCTAGAGTGGGCATCGAGCCAGGTACCATGAAGCCGGCTCTACGCATCTGGTCTCCGGGGCGTCTCCTTGGGCCGGCGTACATGGCACCAGCCTTACGCATGGTGTCCCCGGTTCGCCTGCACAGCCCAGTGCAGGCTATTCCACCTCGCCGCACTGGCAGGGCGACCGGGAGCATTCAACCATGTAAGATTGAGCAGGCTCGGTGCTCAAGAGTTCCAGTGCGCCTGCACGGTCCGGTCTATCCAGTACCACCTCCACGCTTCAGCCCTCCGGTGGCAGCTCCCCGCACTCGCCCTGAGGTGCATGTCCTCGGCCCAGTACCACCAGTGCCGGCACCACGCACCAGGCCTACACTGCGCCTCGTCTGTCCAGTGCTAGCAGAGCCTTCCTCCTCTCCAGCGCTATCAGAGTCTCCCGTCTGTCCAGAGCTGCTAGAGTCTCCCGTCTGTCCAGAGCTGCTAGAGTCTCCCGTTTGTCCAGAGCTGCTAGAGTCTCCCGTCTGTCCAGAGCTGCTAGAGTCTCCCGTCTGTCCAGAGCCGCTAGAGTCTCCCGTCTGTTCAGAGCCGCTAGAGTCTCCCATCTGCCCAGAGCCGCTAGAGTCTCCCGTCTGTCATGAGCCGCCAGAGTCTCCCGTCTGTCATGAGCCGCCAGAGTCTCCCGTCTGTCATGAGCCGCCAGAGTCTCCCGTCTGTCATGAGCCGCCAGAGTCTCCCGTCTCTCATGAGCCGCCAGAGTCTCCCGTCTGTCATGAGCCGCCAGAGTCTCCCGTCTGTCATGAGCCGCCAGTCTCCTGTCTGTAATGAGCCGCCAGAGTCTCCCGTCTGTCATGAGCCGCCAGAGTCTCCCGTCTGTCATGAGCCGCCAGAGTCTGCCGTCTGTCAGGATCTTCCAGAGCCGCCAGTCAGCCAGGATCTTCCAGAGCCGCCAGTCAGCCAGGATCTGCCAGAGCCGCCAGTCAGCCAGGATCTGCCAGAGCCGCCAGTCAGTCAGGATCTGCCAGAGCCGCCAGTCAGCCAGGACTTTCCCACCCGAGTCACATTCTGACCTAACCAAACATAGAGAATAATAAGGATCTCTAAGGTCAGGGCGTGACACTCATTCTGTTCAGGACAACCCAGAGTATAACGCCATGTCATCTTGTAACTGTACTTCAAATATAATGAACATAAATGTTGACACTGTATATGACATGAGTTTTATGATATGGAAAAGTTAAATGCACATTTGGACTCACAGGTGTTTGACTTGCTTGTATGACACCAAAGCAGTATTTATTATAATCCTCAACGTCTCATCTTTCAAAATATACTGAGTGTACAAAACATGAGCAGCACATTCCTAATATTGAGTTGAGCCCCCCTTTTCCCTCAGAACAGCCTCAATTTATTGAAGCATGGACTCTATAAGGTGTCGAAAGCGTTCGACAGGGATGCTGGCCCATGTTGACTCCAATGCGTCAAGTTGGCTGGATGTCCTTTGGGTGGTGGACCATTCTTGATAGACACAGGAAACTGTTCAGCGTGAAAACACAGCAGCGTTGCAGTTCTTGACAAACTCAAACCGGTGCGCCTGGCACTTACTACCATACCCCATTCAAAGGCATTTAAATATTTTAGCTTTCACCTCGACTCACCTGGTTAGTCTATGTCATGGAAAGAGCAGGTGTTCCTAATGTTTTGTATGCTCAGTGTACATCGCGTCTTCGTAATTTACAGCATTCCCCTCACTCAGAAAACCCAAAAGTTGCAAAAGTTGCCAAATTAGAGAGAGGGATGATCATGTATAGCATATTACTGTACAGCCACTGCCTTCCAATTTACAGTGCCTTCGGAAAGTATTCAAACCCTTGACTTTTTCCGCATTTTGTTAGGTTACAGCCTTATTCTAAAATAGTTTTCCCCCCTCATCAATCTACACACAATACCCCATAATGACAAAGCAAAAATATTTAATTTTTTTTGCTAATTTATTACAATAAAAAAACTGAAATTTCACATTACATAAGTATTCAGACCATTTACTCAGTACTTTATTGTAGCAACTTTGGCAGTGATTACAGCCTTGAGCCTCGATCGGGTTCAAGTCCGGGCTCTGGCTGGGTCACTCAAGGACATTCAGACACTTGTCCAGAGCCAATGCTGTGTTGTCTTGGCTGTGTGCTTAGGGTCATTGTCCTGTTGGAAGGTGAACCTTTGCCCCAGTCTGAGGTCCTCGGTGCTCTGGAGAAGTTTTTTAACTAATCTCTCTGTACTTTGTTCCATTCATCTTTGCCTTGATACTGACTAGCCTCAAAGTCCCTGCTGCTGAAAAACATCCCCACAGCATGATGCTGCCTCCACCATGCTTCACTGTAGGGATGATGACAGGTTTCCTCCAGATGTGACACTTTGCATTCAGGCCAAAGAGTTCCATCTTTGTTTCATCAGACCAGAGAATCTTGTTTCTCGTGTTGTGAGAGTCTTTAGGTGCCTTTTGCCAAACTCAAAGTGGGCTGACATGTGCCATTTACTGAAGAGTGACTTTTGTCTGGTCACTCTACCATAAAGACCTGATTGGTGGAATGCTGCAGAGATGGTTGTCCTTCTGGAAGGTTCTTGTATCTCTACAAAGGAACCCTAGAGCTCTGTCAGAGTGACCATCAGGTTCTTGGTCACCTCGATGACCAAGACCCTTCATTGCTCAGACCCTTCGATGACCAAGACCCTTCCCCAGATCTGTGTTTCGACACAATCTTGTCTTGGAGCTCTACGCACATTTCCTTCAAACTCATGGCTTGGTTTTTGCTCTGACATGCACTGTCAACGGTGGGACCTTATATAGACAGATGTGTGCCTTTCCAAACCATGTCCAATCAATTGAATTTACCACATGTGGACTTAAATCAAGTTGTAGAAACAAGGATGATCAATGGAAACAGGATGCACCTGTGCTTATCCGTGTCCAAATCTGTCATTTTCAACCCGTATACGGGTACGACTGTAATTGTTTTGTTTTTGTTTTTTACCTTTATTTAACCAGGCAAGTCAGTTTAGAACAAATTCTTATTTTCAATGACGGCCTAGGAACAGTGGGTTAACTGCCTGTTCATGGGCAGAACGACATATTTGTACCTTGTCAGCTCGGGGATTTTAACTTGCAACCTTCCAGTTACTAGTCCAACGCTCTAACCACTAGGCTACTCTGCCGCCCCAATTGTCCGCTATGCCATTATCATCATAATGTATTACACCTGTCTGTCTGTCTCCTGTCTGTAAGCAACAGGATAACTTTACACCAGCATTTTATCAAATGTTCTATGTGAGATGGGGAGATGTATAGGAATGAGGAGATGGAGAGATAGAGAAACAGTGAGATGAAGGAATGGAGTGCACAATGGAGAGACGGAGGGATGAAGAGATGTGGAGGTGGAGAAATGGAAAGAAAGAGGGTTAATGAGACCGACATCGGAATACAGTGAGAGAGGGATAGGGAGAAGTAGCGATAGAGAGATGGATAGGGTATACTGTGAAGAGTTCAGGCTGTTGCCTCCTCCCCCTGACTTCGAACCAACACGACCGACTAAGTGATAGATTGATTGAGTGAGAGAGAGATAGAGGAGGAGTAGGAGAGTATGAGAGAAGAGGAGGAGGAGTAGGAGAGGAGGAGGAGAGGTTTACAATGATCCATCTTCCAGTCCCTGACACTTGATCAATACTCACTGAACCATGCAGAAGCACAAATCTATCTTTCTTTCTGTCTGTCTGTCTTTCGCCACCTCCCTTTTTCTCTCTTGCCCACACATACACACACACGCACACATACTCACACGCACGTCCCTTCTGTCTCGCTCCTCTCTCTGACCTCTCTCCCCCTCCCTCTCTCTCTCTCCCCTTCTGTTTTGTGGTTGTCTTAATTCACATCATAGTCACACATATTTCTGGTGTATCCTTTGGCCAATGTTCATAAAAGATCAAACAGGTTCCTGGAAAATAGAACACATCAAAGGAACATCATGACACAGTGCACACAATGTTCCACAGCACCCTCTCATCTAGCTAACCAACCGGGAGTGGAGAATCAATGTACCACAGCACCCTCTCATCTAGCTAACCAACCGGGAGTGGAGAATCAATGTACCACACCACCCTCTCATCTAGCTAACCAACCGGGGGTGGAGAATCAATGTACCACAGCACTCTCTCATCTAGCTAACCAACCGGGAGTGGAGAATCAATGTACCACACCACCCTCTCATCTAGCTAAACAACCGGGAGTGGAGAATCAATGTACCACAGCACCCTCTCATCTAGCTAACCAACCGGGGGTGGAGAATCAATGTACCACAGCACTCTCTCATCTAGCTAACCAACCGTGGGTGGAGAATCAATGCACTACAGCACTCTCTCATCAAGCTAACCAACCGGGAGTGGAGAATCAATGTACCACAGCACTCTCTCATCTAGCTAACCAACCGGGAGTGGAGAATCAATGTACCACACCACCCTCTCATCTAGCTAACCAACCGGGAGTGGAGAATCAATGTACCACAGCACTCTCTCATCTAGCTAACCAACCGGGAGTGGAGAATCAATGTACCACAGCACCCTCTCATCAAGCTAACCAACCGTGGGTGGAGAATCAATGCACTACAGCACTCTCTCATCAAGCTAACCAACCGGGAGTGGAGAATCAATGTACCACAGCACTCTCTCATCTAGCTAACCAACCGGGAGTGGAGAATCAATGTACCACACCACCCTCTCATCTAGCTAACCAACCGGGAGTGGAGAATCAATGTACCACAGCACTCTCTCATCTAGCTAACCAACCGGGAGTGGAGAATCAATGTACCACAGCACCCTCTCATCAAGCTAACCAACCGGGAGTGGAGAATCAATGTACCACAGCGCTCTCTCATCTAGCTAACCAACCGGGAGTGGAGAATCAATGTACCACAGCACCCTCTCATCTTGCTAACCAACCGGGAGTGGAGAATCAATGTACAACAGCACCCTCTCATCTTGCTAACCAACCGTGGGTGGAGAATCAATGTACCACAGCACCCTCTCATCTAGCTAACCAACCGGGGGTGGAGAATCAGATGTGGTAATCTGGTGACCTTGGCTATTGGTTGTCTGGTTTGGAGATGCTCCTTGAGAACCCAGGGGAGCATGATGTGGATAGCTTCTGATTTAATTTCATAAAGCAACAGATGTGACTTCAAATTAAATTAACCCCAAATGGCTTTAGCTCACAGTCACACCAAATTACATGAGGGAATTTGTGGGATATTTGTGCTCCGGAAATCCTCATAATGTCATCCTTCATCCTAAACTGACACAGAATTTCACTTTCTCCCTTGTTTTACTTAGTGGCTAAAGACTGTATGTGGTGTTAATAATATCTCACTACCTGGAAAATACACTATATAGTATACTAGGTCATAATATTTGACATTAGTATACATGTTCCAGTATATGATAAATGCGTCTCCCTGCATTCAGGAACATTGTTATATTGACGAAGTGTAAGTGACCAGTGGCAACCCGTCATTCAGGGCAGGTGCCCCACCTGTTTTGAACCCCCACATTTTTAGCATGTTATTTTTGCATTAATACATGTAAAATATCAGTTTGCAAACAATGTAACAAAAAAAAATATATATAATTGAGTTAATAAAGCTGCATACAAACATGGTCTCTTTTTTTTTTTTTTGAGTAAGGCAGCTCCAAAATGCAGGTGTTTCAGCCGAGCTCAGTGCTTTCTATGGTGGTGGGGCAAGCCAGCAGAAAATATGGAGAGTTGTGCTGTGATTGGCTCAGTGCTCTGTCAGTCATGGGGACACTACGTCACCGCCAAGTCTTAGGGTAGAGCTAGGAAATTCTAGCCCCATGGGTGCTGCCATAGAGTTACATTAGAAGTGCCCATCCAAGAAGGCTCAAGGTCATTGGCCACAGATTGATCATGTCAGACTGATCATGTCAACATCATACTTTCAAAATCTTAGCTAGCAGTCATCCTCATGAATCACTTCGACAATCTACTGGCAAATCATTTTTAATCCTTGTCATATGAAGAGAATTAATGAAGAGAAATTAGAGATAACACGTATGAGTGCTCATCGGCCATTGAACATAAACATTATACAACAAGTTGGAAATCACAAATTCAACAATGAGTGGTTTGGAATGAGTCAGTGACAGCTTACTGCAAGCATTGCAAAGCAATCAGTAGCCTGCTATTCAGTGGAGTGGCTGTGTGGTCCCAAATCTGGGATTAAGGCTCTCTTTTCCAAGTTTAAAATGATAAACAGTTAACATTGGCCATGCTATCAATGAAGGATGATTTGTGCCACGCTCAAAACAACTGTTAACTCGAAACTGTGAAAACTTGACTTCAGTGAGTTCAAGACAACTGGGAAGTAGGGAATAAATGAGTTACGACTGGGAAAATACGTTTTGAACGGTCATCCAACTCGGAATTGTAAATCCGGCCTCTTTCTAGAGCTATGACCTGAAGATCAATGACGACATCATGATTCAACCTTGTTTTTTCTGAGTTCCCAATTGTTTTGAAAGCACGATAAATCCAGAGAATGCCAGACTTTGATGACAAAATGTACCCACGAAGGACAACCACGCCACCTTCCTATTCAATAGAACACAGCACAACAAGGTGAATCCAAAATTGTTTGCTGCATACATTATGTAATATGCTAGGGAGATATGTATACTGTAGCTAAGAAAGTAATACTAAGTGTATGTTGTATAGTAAGATGCTTGTAGCCCATATGCCTCACCCTAATAATTTGGTCTATTTTCCCCTCTTAATTTCGCCTACTGTTCTGACTTGGTGGTGAACATGTAGCCTAAAACCTATATTAGAGAAATGTAATCATTGAATATTGTAAGAGCTTCAATTGTCTGTTTATATGATCCTTTTATTTATTCTACGGTTCTGACTTGGTGTACAGGGAGAACACTGTGAGTACAGCCCATGTTCTGAATTCTGTCGCTGTACATTTCAAAAGTGCTAAACAAATAGTTATATTGACTATGCCCGTCCTAGCTCGCTCATTGCCTTACCTCCTATGAATTGAAATTACAGATTGCCTCTTATCTGCTTGTCGTCCCCTTATGCCATAGTTTGTACATCTCAATTGTAACCACATTTGTTTAAGCAAGTCAGCGATATCAGCTATGTCATCATCATCTGCTCATCTATCACTCCAGTGTTAATCTGCTAAATTGTAATTACTTTGTATGTTTTACATGTTTTTTTAAAAGGCAGTAAATGAGGCTGAATGAACTGTTTCGCTGCCAGACAAGGCTCCGCTGATAGCCAGGTGTAGCAGTGGTAAGATGCTGGGACTGCTGTTGGGACAGCTTTATGTAGGCCGTTTGTGGGCACCGTTTGTCACTGTTATAGGGCAATTAATGTAATATTTAGTGTTGTGTTGTCAGTCAGTGAACAGCATGTCTCGACTGTAGTGTTTGTCCCAACTGTGATGAGTCCTCAAAACACACAGAAGCACGCACACAAGTATGCCGTACCTATTCATGCATGCCGGCACACGGACAAAGGCACCCACCCACCCACCCACCCACCCACACACACACTAATAATACAAAGCTACTGTAGGGACAGCTTTATCTTTTAAACCCTCTAATAATACACCATAAACTATAAGCACACTTTTTGGACTGGCTAACACCACTATGATTGGTGGTCCAAACTATTAAAAACACTCTCACACAAACTCTTCATTCCACACTCTTAATCCCACACCACTCTTACTCCCACACTCGTAATCCCCCACTCTTAATCCCAAGGTCTAAATCCCACACTCTTACTCCCACACTCGTACTCCCACACCACTCATACTCCCACACCACTCATACTCCCACACCACTCTTAATACCACACTCTTAATCCCACACTCTTAGTCCCACTGTCTTAGTCCCACACTCTTACTCCCACACCAAATTTACTCCCACACCACTCTTACTCTCACATTCGTACACACACACTGTTACGCCCACACACCCACACCACTCTTACTTACACAATATTCTCCCACATCACTCTTACTCCCACACCTCTCTTACTCCCACACTCCCACACTCTTACTCCCACACTCTTACACCATAGCATAGGCAAGATACAGTAGATGGTATCGAGTACAGTATATACATATGAGATGAGTATGTAAACAAAGTGGCATAGTTAAAGTGGCTAGTGATACATGTATTACATAAAGATGCAGTAGATGATATAGAGTACAGTATATACGTATACATATGAGATGAATAATGTAGGGTAAGTAAACATTATATTAGGTAGCATTGTTTAAAGTGGCTAGTGATATATTTTATATAATTTCCCATCAATTCCCATTATTAAAGTGGCTGGAGTTGAGTCAGTGTGTTGGCAGCAGCCACTCAATGTTAGTGGTTGCTGTTTAACACTCTGATGGCCTTGAGATAGAAGCTGTTTTTCAGTCTCTCGGTCCCAGCTTTGATGCACCTGTACTGACCTCGCCTTCTGGATGATAGCAGGGTGAACAGGCAGTGGCTCGGGTGGTTGTTGTCCTTGATGATCTTTATTGCTCTCACACTCATACACCCATATGGTTACTCCCACACCACTCTTACTCCCACAACACTCTAACAACAACAATCTTACTCCCAAAATCTTACTCTCACACACTTACTCCCACACTCTTACTCCCACACCCCTCTTACTCCCACACCACTCTTACTCCCACACTCATTCACCCATATGGTTACTCCCACACCACTCTTACTCCCACAACACTCTAACAACAACAATCTTACTCCCAAAATCTTACTCTCACACACTTACTCCCACACTCTTACTCCCACACCCCTCTTACTCCCACACCACTCTTACTCCCACACTTGTAATCTCACGCTCTTACTCCACAGTCTAAATCCCACACTTGTACTCCCCCACCACTCTTACTCCCAAGCCACGCTTACTCCCACACCACACTTACTCCCACACCACTCTTACTCCCACACCACTCTTACTCCCACACCACTCATACTCCCACACCACTCTTACTCCCACACCACTCTTACTCCCACACCACTCTTACTCCCACACCACTCTTACTCCCACACCACTCTTACTCCCACACTCCCACACTCTTACACCCACACCACTCTTACTCCCACACTTTTACTCCCACACAACTCTTTCTCCCACACCACTCTTACTCCCACACCACTCTTACTCCCACACCACTCTTACTCCCACACTCCCACACTCTTACACCCATACCACTCTTACTCCCACACTCTTACTCCCACACAACTCTTTCTCCCACACCACTCTTACTCCCACACCACTCTTACTCCCACACCACTCATACTCCCACACCACTCTTACTCCCACACCAATCTTACTCCCACACCACTCTTACTCCAACACCACTCTTTCTCCCACACCACTCTTACTCACACACCACTCTTACTCACACACTCTCACTCCCACACCACTCTTACTCCCAAACCACTCTTACTCCCACACACATACTCCCACACCACTCTTACTCCCACACTCTTACTCCCACACAACTCTTTCTCCCACACCACTCTTACTCCCACACCACTCTTACTCCCACACCGCTCTTACTCCTACACCACTCTTTCTCCCAAACCACTCTTACTCCCACACCACTCTTACTCACACACTCTCACTCCCACACCCCTCTTACTCCCAAACCACTCTTACTCCCACACCACTCTTACTCCCACACCACTCTTACTCCCAACTCTTACTCCCACACCACTCTTACTCCCACACAACTCTTTCTCCCACACCACTCTTACTCCCACACCACTCTTACTCCCACACCACTCATACTCCCACACCACTCTTACTCCCACACCAATCTTACTCCCACACCACTCTTACTCCCACACCACTCTTACTCCCACACCACTCATACTCCCACACCACTCATACTCCCACACCACTCTTACTCCCACACCTCTCTTACTCCCACACCACTCTTACTCCCACACCACTCTTACTCCCACACTCCCACACTCTTACACCCACACCACTCTTACTCCCACACTTTTACTCCCACACAACTCTTTCTCCCACACCACTCTTACTCCCACACCACTCTTACTCCCACACCACTCTTACTCCCACACTCCCACACTCTTACACCCATACCACTCTTACTCCCACACTCTTACTCCCACACAACTCTTTCTTCCACACCACTCTTACTCCCACACCACTCTTACTCCCACACCACTCATACTCCCACACCACTCTTACTCCCACACCACTCTTACTCCCACACCACTCTTACTCCAACACCACTCTTCTCCCACACCACTCTTACTCACACACCACTCTTACTCACACACTCTCACTCCCACACCACTCTTACTCCCAAACCACTCTTACTCCCACACACATACTCCCACACCACTCTTACTCCCACACTCTTACTCCCACACAACTCTTTCTCCCACACCACTCTTACTCCCACACCACTCTTACTCCCACACCGCTCTTACTCCTACACCACTCTTTCTCCCAAACCACTCTTACTCCCACACCACTCTTACTCACACACTCTCACTCCCACACCCCTCTTACTCCCAAACCACTCTTACTCCCACACCACTCTTACTCCCACACCACTCTTACTCCCAACTCTTACTCCCACACCACTCTTACTCCCACACAACTCTTTCTCCCACACCACTCTTACTCCCACACCACTCTTACTCCCACACCATTCTTACTCCTACACCACTCTTTCTCCCACACCACTCTTACTCCCACACCACTCTTTCTCACACACTCTCACTCCCACACCACTCTTACTCCCAAACCACTCTTACTCCCACACACATACTCCCACACCACACTTAATCCCACACCACTCTTACTCCCACACCGATCATACTCCCACACCACTCTTAATCCCACACTCTTAATCCCACACTCTTACACCCACACCACTCTTACTCCCACACCACTCTTACTCCCACACTCTTAATTCCACAGTCGTACTCCCACACCACTCTTACTTCCACACCACTCATACTCCCACACCACTCTTAATCCCACACTCTTAATCCCACACTCTTACACCCGCACCACTCTTACTCTCACACCACTCTTACTCCAACACTCTTAATTCCACAGTCGTACTCCCACACCACTCTTACTCCCACACGCCTACACCCACACTCTTACTCCCACACTCTTACTCCCACAATTGAAATCTTACAATTTTACTCCCACAGTCTTAATCCCACACTCTTACTCTCACACTCATACACCCATACGGTTACGCCCACACTCCCACAACACTCTTACTAACACACCACTCGAACCACAACAATCTTACTCCCAAAATCTTACTCCCACATCAATCTTACTCCCACACTCTTACTCCCACAGTCTTAATCCCACACTCTTAGTCCCACACTCTCACACTCTTACTCCCACACTCATAGTCTCACACTCATAATCTCACACTCTTACTCCTACAGTCTAAATCCCACAGTCTTATTCCCACACTCCCACACTCTTACTCCCATACCACTCATACTCGCACACCACTCTTAATCCCACTCTTAATTCCACACACTTACACACTTATTACCACACCACTCTTACTCCCACACCACTCTTACTCCCACACCACTCTTAATTCCGCAGTTTTACTCCCACACCACTCTTTTACTCCCACACTCCCACACTCTTACTCCCACAATTGAACTCTTACAATTTGACTCCCACACTCTTACTCCCACACCTCTCTTACTCCCACACTCATACTCCCACAGTCTTAATGCCACAATTTTACTCCCACACTCCCACACCACTTTTTTTCCCCAAACCACTCTTACGCCCACACTCTTACTCCCACACTCTTACTCTCACACTCATACACCCATATGGTTACTCCCACACCACTCTTACTCCCACAACACTCTAACAACAACAATCTTACTCCCAAAATCTTACTCTCACACACTTACTCCCACACTCTTACTCCCACACCCCTCTTACTCCCACACCACTCTTACTCCCACACTCGTAATCTCACGCTCTTACTCCCACAGTCTAAATCCCACACTTGTACTCCCCCACCACTCTTACTCCCAAGCCACGCTTACTCCCACACCACACTTAATCCCACACCACTCTTACTCCCACACCACTCTTACTCCCACACCACTCATACTCCCACACCACTCATACTCCCACACCACTCTTACTCCCACAACACTCTTACTCCCACACCACTCATACTCCCACACCACTCTTACTCCCACACCACTCTTACTCCCACACCACTCTTTCTCCCACAACACTCTTACTCCCACACCACTTATACTCCCACACTCTTACTCCCACACTCCCACACTTTTACTCTCACACTCGTACACCTGTTATGCCCACACACCCACACCACTTTTACTCCCACAATATTCTCCCATGTCACTCTTACACCCACAAGTGTAATCCCACAGTCTTACTCCCACAATCTTACTCCCACACTCGTACTCCCACACTCCCACACCACTCTTTCCCCCACACCACTTTTACTCCCACACTCCCACACTCTTACTCTCACACTCGTACACCCACACTGTTACGCCCACACACCCACACCACTCTTACTTCCACATTATTCTCCAATACCACTCTTACTCCCACAATCTTACACCCACACCACTCTTACTCCCACATTCTTACTCCCACAGGCTTAATCCCACAATCTTAACTCCACAGTCTTACTCCCACAGTCTTACTCCCACAGTCTTATTCCCACACTCTTACTCCCACACTTTTACTCCCACACTCTTACTCCCACACTCTTACTCCCACACTCTTACTAACACACTCCCACACTCTTACTCTGACACTTGTACACCCACACTGTTACTCCCACACACACACACCCACACCACTCTTACTCCCACAATATTCTCCCACACCACTCTTACTCCCACAATTTTACTCCCACACTCTTACTCCCACAATTTTACTCCCACACTCTTACTCCCACACTCTTACTCCCGCAGGCTTACTCCCACACTCCCATACTCTCATACTTGTACTCCCACACTCTTAAAGACTGGGGCAGAAACCATAAGCTGAACCATCTCCAGGCTATGGCTGCTATGATTGGCCCAAAAGGTGACATAGACAACTTCAGCTACGTATCAAGATTATCCAACTGGGAATACTGAGGATAAATAAACACACTGGTATCTCTCTCTCGCCCTCTCTCCCTCTCGCTCTCTCCCCCCTTCCAACAACTATTTTTCTCTCTCAATCTTTCTCTCTTTTTCATACATATATCTGTGTCTGTGTGTCTCTCTCTCCCTCTCATTCTTTCTTGTGTGTGTGTCTCTCTCTCTCTCTCTCTCTCTCTCTCTCTCCATTTCTCTGACTTTGCAGATCACTTGAAGGTTATGGTTATGCTAGTGTTACCTCATTTTTCACTTTAACATTCCCACAGGACGCACTGCAGCGAGCTGCACACACATTATCTCCCATGGACAAACGTTGAATATTAAAGTGAGACCTCAAAATCGTTTTGCGCGTGCGCGCACACACACACACACACACACACACACACACACACACACACACACACACACACACACACACACACACACACACACACACACACACACACACACACACACACACACATAACAGCATGATCCCTTTGCTCATTGAATATATAATTCCTTCTGGCAACTATCTATGAGCTCTCCTCCTCACACCATTTCCCTTCCCTTGTGGACTTCAGTGCACAACACATCAGCTGTCTGTGACAGGCGAAAAAAGCTTCATATCATGACAGCGAACCGCTACACACAGCCAACGTCGTTGTCATGCCATGGTTAATATAGCTATTAGAACTAACACGTTAGTTAACCAGTACAATCATGCAGTACAGTGTACAGTCAGAAAGCAGTTTAGCAGTTACACCTTGATTTGGAGTTCCAGTGGGGGATAGCCATAGCAAGCTAGCTAACATAGCATCCATCTCTGTTTGAGCCAGATGTTTGAGTAGAACGAACTAGCTAGCTGCAAAGTTTTTAAAAAAGAACTACCAAATCTCTCTCCCTTCTCCTTAATGCTGGAAGAAATTAATTTGTTAAAAACTGTCCAACTATTGTCTTTCTCCCTCTTTGAGTCAACTACTCACCACATGCTATGCACTGCAATGCTAACTAGCTGTAGCTTTCAGTACTAGATTCATTTTCGATCTTTTGATTGGGTGGACAACATGTCAGTTTGTGCTACAAGAGCTTGGATAGGTTGGAGGAAATCATCTGGAAGTTGTCATAATTATAGTGTAAGTCGATGGAAAGACAAGATGAAATCAAGAATAGTGACAATATTTTGAATAATATATTATCACTTCTGAATAACGCCCAGATTAAGGCAAGAAACAATGCATACCTTTTCTTTATGACATTTTCAAATCATAGTCCTACAGCTCATGTAGCCTAGCCCACAGGCCTATACAGCGATTCGGAAAGTGTTCAGACCCCTTGACTTATTCCACATTTTGTTACGTTACAGCCTTATTCAAAATGTATAAATATATACTACGTTCAAAAGTTTGGGGTCACTTAGAAATGTCCTGATTTTTGAAAGAAAAGCACATTTTTTGTCCATTAAAAGAACATCAAATTGATCAGAAATACTGTGTAGACATTGTTAATGTTGTAAATGACTATTGTAGCTGGAAACAGCTGATTTGTTTATGGAATATCTACATAGTTGTACAGAGGTCCATAATCAGCAAACATCACTCCTGTGTTCCAATGGCACGTTGTGTTAGCTAATCCAAGTTTATCATTTTAAAAGGCTAATTGATCATTAGAAAACCCTTTTTCAATTATGTTAGCACAGCTGAAAACAGTTGTGCTGATTAATGAAGCAATACAACTGGCCTTCTTAAGACGAGTTGAGTATCTGGAGCATCAATATTTGTGGGTTCAATTACAGGCTCAAAATGGCCAGAAACAAAGACTCTTCTTAAAAAACTTGTCAGTCTATTCTTGTTCTGAGAAATGAAGGCTATTACATGCGAGAAATTGCCAAGAAACTGAAGATCTCGTACAACGCTGTGTACTACTCCCTTCACAGAACAGTGCAAACTGTCTCTAACCAGAGTGGGAGGCCACGATGCACAACTGAGCAAGAGGACAAGTACATTAGAGTGTCTAGTTTGAGAAACAGATGCCTCACAAGTCCTCAACAGGCAGCTTCATTAAATAGTACCTGCATTACACCAGTCTCAACGTCAACAGTGAAGAGGCGACTCCTGGATGCTGGCCTTCTAGGCAGAGTTGCAAAGAAAAAGCCATATCTCAGACTGGCCAATAAAAATAAAATATTAAGATGGGCAAAAGAACACAGACACTGGACAGAGGAACTCTGCCGAGAAAGCCAGTATCCCATAGTCGCCTCTTCACTGTTGACGTTGAGACTGGTGTTTTGCGGATACTATTTAGTGAAGCTGCGAGTTGAGGACTTGTGAGGCAAATGTATTAAAAAACAAAACTGAAAAATCAAACCTCACATATTCATAAGTATACAGACACTTTACTCAGTGCTTTGTTGAAGCACTTTTGGCAGCGATTACAGCCTCAAGTCTTCTTGAGTATGGCGCTACAAGCTTGGCACACCTGTATTTGTGGAGTTTCTCTCATTCCTCTCTGCAGATCATCTCAGGCTCTGTCAGGTAAGATGGGGAGCGTTGCTGCACAGCTATTTTCATGTATCTCCAGAAAAGTTTGATCTGGTTCAAATCCAGGTTCTGGCTGGGCCATTCAAAGACATTCAGAGATCTAAGAGGCTTAGGGTCGTTGTCCTGTTGTAAGGTGAACCTTTGCCCCAGTCAGGTCTTGAGCGCTCTGGGTCAGGTGTTCATCAAGGATCTCTCTGTACTTTGCTCCGTTCATCTTTGCCTTGATCCTGACTAGTCTCCCAGTCCCTGCCGCTGAAAAACATCCCCAGCGCATGATGCTGCCACCACCATGCTTCACCGTAGGGATGGTGCCAGGTTTACTCCAGATGTGACACTTGGCATTCAGGCAGATGAGTTCAATCTTGGTTTCATCAGACCAGAGAATCTTGTTTCTTATGGTCTGAGTGTCCTTTAGGTGGCTTTTGGCAAACTCCAAGCGGGCTGTCATGTGCCTTTTACTCAGGAGTGGCTTCCGTGTGGCCACTCTACCATAAAGACCTGATTGGTGGAGTGCTGCAGAGATGGTTGTCCTTCTGGAAGGTTATCTCATCTCCATAGAGGAACTCTGGAGCTCTGTCAGAGTGATCATCGGGTTCTTGGTCACGTCCCTGATCAAGGCCCTTCTCCCCCGATTGCTCAGTTTGGCCGGGCAGCCAGCTCTAGGAAGAGTCTTGGTGGTTCCAAACTTCTTCCATTTAAGAATGATGGAGACCACTGTGTTCTTGGGGACCTTCAATGCTGCAAAAATGTTTTGCACCTGAGCTCAAATTCAATACTCACAGCAAAGGGTCTGAATACTTATGTAAATAAGTTACTAAGATATTTCTGTTTTTAAATATCTGTTGCTTCGTCATTATGGGGTATTGTGTGTAGATTGCTGATGAATTGTTATTTATTTAATCAATTTTAGAATAAGGCTTTAACTTAACAAAATGTGGAAAAAGTCAAGAGGTCTGAACACTTTCCGAAGGCACTGTATGTTTTGATAAGGTTTGTATCACAGCTAAAGTGGCCAAATAACTGAATAAAATGAAGCACATTCATCCGCTTTACAATGGGTGTCGAGCCTAACTGGCATGCGCGTGAGTTTCAAGTTTATGGAAGATCATTTTCACCATAAAAATGCACCTTTTGTCACGTCCTGACATTAGTTCATTTTTTATGTCTCTATTTTTGGTTTGATCAGGGCGTGAGTTGGGGTGGGCATTCTATGTTTTTGTTCTATGTTTTGTATTTCTGTGTTTGGCCTGGTATGGTTCCCAATCAGAGGCAGCTGTCTATCGCTGTCTCTGATTGAGAGCCATACTTAAGTAGCCTGTTCTGACCTGTGTTTGTGGGTAGTTGTTTTCTGTTTTGTGTGTCTTCACCTTACAGAACTGTTTCGTTTCGTTCACTCTCTCTCATTGTTGTTTTTTGGTTATTGCAGTGTTCAGTTTATTTATTAAAATTAACATGAACATTTACCACGCTGCGTTTGGTCTGATCCTTCCTATTCCTCATCCGAGGAGGACAACGATCGTTACACCTTTATAATAAAAGTATTACATTCATACTCGCATGTGGGGTCACTTTTAATAAGGGTGTTTTCCCGCTAATGGAATGTTGGCTCTCATAGCCTACTTCCATGCGCATTGCTGTGCTTATAATGTGAAGAATTAGCCAGAAGTTGATCAACCTTTCAAGCTAAACGTTCTGATCTGTTGCATCAGTCTCATTGAGTAAAACAGTTTTTTTGATGTTCATGGTTGTATTCATTTGGAATTTATCGCTTCCCACAACTGCCCCAGACTATGTTTGAATATTTGTTTTTTTTTTCGCACAGAATAGAGTAGGTCATCATTTGTACTTTGGGGGATAGTAGATTGACATAGGCTAGTGCTTTTGCTGTTCGTTAGGCCTACTCATCTTGTTGACTGACAAAAAGTAAATGTGGACAGTTCTTCCAATATATATATATATATATTTTAACCTTTATTTAACTAGGAAAGTCAGTTAAGAACAAATTCGTATTTTCAATGGTGGCCTAGGAACAGTGGGTTAACTGCCTGTTCAGGGGCAGAACGACAGATTTGTACCTTGTCAGCTCGGGGATTTGAACTTGCAACCTTTTGGCTACTAGTCCAACGCTCTAACCACTAGGCTACCCTGACGCCCCCAATATCTTCAATATGCTCCTCGGAATTGGATAAGGACGCCCAAAGTTGCATCCCTGATGTGTCTGTCTTCACTTGTAGCCTGTGAGAAAGACACGATCATGTGACAGAGAGCCATGTGAGTGAGAAGTGCTTCGGAGCACGCATCATGCAGAATGATTATATTCAGCCACTGGCCGCAAAAAGGCATGGATTTTTTAATGGGGCATTACGGCCACACAAAGAGGATGCCGCCTGGAAATTTGAGGCATTGTCAAGTGCTTGTCAATTTGTGAATGAGAGACTGATGAAGTGTGTACAGCCTGCACAAGAAACAAAGTCGATCTCATGCGTTACGTGCAGCCTTAGAATGCCTTAGAATTTATTCAAAATCAAAACATATAGCCCAACATTTGTATCACAACTAAAGTTAAATAATAAGTATCTCTAAGTTAAGCATATAGGAGCACCTGTTTCTTTGTTAACCGCTCAACATAGAATAGCCACGTGTTCACTCCCTCAAATTGTTTGGAGAAAACATAATTTCTATTTTTTTCAGCTTTCATACTGTAAAATACTATAGAATAATGTCACGTAATTCTAAGCAAATATTGTCTGCTAAATGAGTGTAGCCCACAGCCATATGGCATAGCCAGATCAGGACCTAACATAAGGACAAGTCATAGCCAGATCAGGACCTAACATAAGGACAAGTCATAGCCGGATCAGGACCTAACATAAGGACAAGTCATAGCCGCACTATTGTAAAGTGGCTGTTCCACTGATGTCAGAAGGTGAATTCACCAATTTGTAAGTTGCTCTGGATAAGAGCGTCTGCTAAATGACTTAAATGTAAATGTAAATAGCCGGATCAGGACCTAACATAAGGACAAGTCATAGCCAGATCAGGACCTAACATAAGGACAAGTCATAGCCGGATCAGGACCTAACATAAGGACAAGTCATAGCCAGATCAGGACCTAACATAAGGACAAGTCATAGCCAGATCAGGTCCTAACATAAGGACAAGTCATAGCCAGATCAGGACCTAACATAAGGACAAGTCATAGCCAGATCAGGTCCTAACATAAGGACAAGTCATAGCCAGATCAGGACCTAACATAAGGACAAGTCATAGCCGGATCAGGACCTAACATAAGGACAAGTCATAGCCAGATCAGGACCTAACATAAGGACAAGTCATAGCCGGATCAGGTCCTAACATAAGGACAACTCAGAGTATGCTATTCTGTTTTCTGAAATAGACTACATTTTCTCATATCTTGTTTCTATAGACCTGTGCAAAATAAATAATGGATTTATTGTGATGGTGTAGGCTATATTACATGGATTTCTTGTTCCAAAAGTCTGCGTCAGTGGCTTGTAGGCTATGCGTGGAAGCCAGCAGATGCTAAATGTGTTTCTGTTAACTAACGGTCAATTTCCGTGAGACCGGCAGTTATTTGTCTGACAATCACCAGCTGACGATATTTCATGACCACCACAGCCCTAATGACATGTGAATATGTTTTGTACAGTTTTATCTAGAAAGGATAACTTTTCAAATGTTTCAATACTTGTATGAAATTCACTGAAGAGGATGGTCCTCCCGTTGCTCCTTTGAGGATCCTCCACTGACATGCATGCATATGGATACGCACGCACGCACGCACGCACGCACGCACGCACGCACGCACGCACGCACGCACGCACGCACGCACGCACGCACACACACACACACACACACACACACACACACACACACAGGTGATCTGCAACGTCAGACCAACCTTGGGTCTCATTGCTCTTTTCCTTGTCCCTGAGCAAAAATTGTGTCAACCAAACCCAAAAACCCCTAGAACACTGGTCTGACAGAGACAGATGGAACAAACTACAAAAGGAAAGGAATATAACGTCTGCAGTTCTGTCTACAGAGGACCTGCTCAGTGAGAGAGAAAGAATGAGAGAGAGAGAGAGAGAGACAGAGAGAGAGAGAGAGAGAGAGAGACAGACAGACAGACAGACAGACAGACAGACAGACAGACAGACAGACAGACAGACAGACAGACAGACAGAAAAAGAGAGAAAAAGGGAATGAAAGAGAGATAGGAAGAATAAAGAAAGAGATTATTTCAGTGTAGCCTAAAATGAGAGACTGTGTTTCTGTGTGTTAACATACCCTTCATTGTTTGGTTGTTCACATCATGCCATTAGGATGTTATAACACATAACTGGCATTTTATGAGTCAATTTTTATTATGTGTGCATTCTTGTGTCATGCAGGTGGTGTATGCACAGTTGAAGTCGGAAGTTTACATACACGTTAGCCAAATACATTTAAACTCAGTTTTTCACAAATCCTGACATTTAATCATAGTAAAACAAATCCCTGTCTTAGGTCAGTTAGAATCACCACTTTATTTTAAGAATGTGAAATGTCAGAATAATAGTAGAGAGAATGATTTATTTCAGCTTTTATTTCTTTCATCACATTCCCAGTGGGTCAGAAGTTTACATACACTCAATTATTATTTGGTAGCGTTGCCTTTAAATTGTTGAACTTGGGTCAAACGTTTCGGGTAGTCTTCCACAAGCTTCCCACAATAAGTTGGGTGAATTTTGTCCCGTTCCTCCTGACAGAGCTGGTGTAACTGAGTCAGGTTTGTAGACCTCCTTGCATGCACACACTTTTTTCAGTTAAGCCCATAAACGTTCTTTAGGATTGAGGTCAGGACTTTATTGGCCACTCCAATACCTTGACCTTTTTGTCCTTAAAACATTTTGCCACAAATTTGGAAGTATGCTTTGGGTTATTGTCCATTTGGAAGACCCATTTTACAACCAAACTTTAACTTCCTGACTGATGTCTTAAGATGTTGCTTCAATATATCCGCCTAATTTTCCTTCCTCATAAAGTCATCTATTTTGTGAAGTGCACCAGTCCCTCCTGCAGCAAAGCACCCGCACAACGTGATGCTGCCACCCCCGTGCTTCATGGTTGGGATGGTGTTCTTCGGCTTGCAAGCCTCCCCCTTTTTCCTCCAAACATAACGATGGTCATTATTGCCAAAATGTTCTATTTTTGTTTCATCAGACCAGAGGACATTTCTCCAAAAAGTACAATCTTTGTCCCCATGTGCAGTTGCAAACCGTAGTCTGGCTTTTTATGGCGGTTTTGGAGCAATGGCTTCTTCCTTGCTGAGCGGTCTTTCAGGTTATGTCGATATAGGACTCGTTTTATCATGGATATAGATACTTTTGTAAACTTCCGACTTCAACTGTATGTTTATACGCACGTGTGAGTGTGAATGCATGTTTGTGCACACTTGTGTGTGTGTGTGCATATGTGTGTATGTGGATCCATAACTAATTGTAGAGGCTCTGTGCAGTAGACTTTCATAGATCTCTGGATTAATAGAACAATCCAATTGTGCCTTTCCATGACCACAGTTAATAAGACGAAACACATAAGTGAACAATCTCAAACACACGTCAACAATCGAACATAGATGTAAACAATGATCTATAGACGTGAACAATCAGACATAATAAATTATATATACATTGGAGAAACTTCATGTGGTCAGTATCTACACAACCACTGAAAACACATACTTCCCTCTCTCTCTCGACATACACATTCATCATCAATGATGCGTGACATGACTGAGATGACATCAACATCTTGCATGAACACATGAAGACAGAGAGAACACAACACACACAACTTTCATCATTTCAGACACACACACACACACCACCTGTGTTCCTCACCTCAGATGAGAGGCAGACAGAGTCAGATTTACACATTTTATTTAACTAAGCAAGTCAGTTAAGAACATATTCTTATTTTACAATGACGGCCTACTCCGGCTAAACCTTCCACTAACCCGGACGATTCTGGGCCAATTGTGCGCCACCCTATGGGTCTCCCTGTGTGTGTGTGTGTGTGTGTCTGTGTAGCTGAGCCACTACCAAGAACTTCACAGGCCTGTGGAGACCCCTCTGTTCATCAGTTGAAGAAGAGAGGAGAGAGGGATGGGAAGAGTAGAGGATTAAATGAAAAAAGAAAGAGAGGGGGAATTTTTCACTCTCTCTCTCTCTCTCTCTCTCTCTCTCTCTCTCTCTCTCTCTCTCTCTCTCTCTCTCTCTCTCTCTCTCTCTCTCTCTCTCTCTCTGCTTTTTTCACCACAAAAGATGAAATATAATTGTGAGGGATTATGTATTGGAAAGGGATGATTCTGAAGTGAACCGATAGAAACAAAGAGAAACTAATACAGTGCCTTGCGAAAGTATTCGGCCCCCTTGACCTTTGCGACCTTTTGCCACATTTCAGGCTTCAAACATAAAGATGTAAAACCATATTTTTTTGTGAAGAATCAACAACAAGTGGGACACAATCATGAAGTGGATATTTCAAACCTTTTTAACAAATCAAAAACTGAAAAATTGGGCGTGCAAAATAATTCAGCCCCTTTACTTTCAGTGCAGCAAACTCTCTCCAGAAGTTCAGTGAGGATCTCTGAATGATCCAATGTTGACCTAAATGACTAATGATGATAAATACAATCCACCTGTGTGTAATCAAGTCTCCGTATAAATGCACCTGCACTGTGATAGTCTCAGAGGTCCGTTAAAAGCGCAGAGAGCATCATGAAGAACAAGGAACACACCAGGCAGGTCCGAGATACTGTTGTGAAGAAGTTTAAAGCCGGATTTGGATACAAAAAGATTTCCCAAGCTTTAAACATCCCAAGGAGCACTGTGCAAGCGATAATATTGAAATGGAAGGAGTATCAGACCACTGCAAATCTACCAAGACCTGGCCGTCCCTCTAAACTTTGAGCTCATACAAGGAGAAGACTGATCAGAGATGCAGCCAAGAGGCCCATGATCACTCTGGATGAACTGCAGAGATCTACAGCTGAGGTGGGAGACTCTGTCCATAGGACAACAATCAGTCGTATATTGCACAAATCTGGCCTTTATGGAAGAGTGGCAAGAAGAAAGCCATTTCTTAAAGATATCCATAAAAAGTGTAGTTTAAAGTTTGCCACAAGCCACCTGGGAGACACACCAAACATGTGGAAGAAGGTGCTCTGGTCAGATGAAACCAAAATTGAACTTTCTGGCAACAATGCAAAACATTATGTTTGGCGTAAAAGCAACACAGCTCATCACCCTGAACACACCATACCCACTGTCAAACATGGTGGTGGCAGCATCATGGTTTGGGCCTGCTTTTCTTCAGCAGGGACAGGGAAGATGATTAAAATTGATGGGAAGATGGATGGAGCCAAATACAGGACCATTCTGGAAGAAAACCTGATGGAGTCTGCAAAAGACCTGAGACTGGGACGGAGATTTGTCTTCCAACAAGACAATGATCCAAAACATAAAGCAAAATCTACAATGGAATGGTTCAAAAATAAACATACCCAGGTGTTAGAATGGCCAAGTCAAAGTCCAGACCTGAATCCAATCGAGAATCTGTGGAAAGAACTGAAAACTGCTGTTCACAAATGCTCTCCATCCAACCTCACTGAGCTCGAGCTGTTTTGCAAGGAGGAATGGGAAAAAAATTCAGTCTCTCGATGTGCAAAACTGATAGAGACATACCCCAAGCGACTTACAGCTGTAATCGCAGCAAAAGGTGGTGCTACAAAGTATTAACTTAAGGGGGCTGAATAATTTTGCACGCCCAATTTGTCTGTTTTTGATTTGTTAAAAAAGTCGTTCCACTTCATGATTGTGTCCCACTTGTTGTTGATTCTTCACAAAAAAATACAGTTTTATATCTTTATGTTTGAAGCCTGAAATGTGGCAAAAGGTCGCAAAGTTCAAGGGGGCCGAATACTTTCGCAAGGCACTGTAGATGTAAATGATTTTGATTGGTTTATATTAGCGCTGCTTCACACAATGAAGGTGATAGCGTATTGTAGAGAGCATCCACTGTAGAGAGCCTCAATTGCCTTTATGAGTACAGGAACCTTTTCTTATTCCACTTAAGCACTGGCCAGATGTAAGGCCAGGTTGTTGACAGATAATGCATGGTTTCATCTGACACAAATGAGCAGTCCAGGTGAGGAGATACAGACAGACAACCCCTCACCTGGAGAGCAGATCGGTGGAAGAGCAGGACAGACTGGCAACATAAAACCCCTGGAGAGGTGGAACAGCAGGACAGACTGGCAAGGTGGAACAGCAGGACAGACTGGCAACATAAAACCCCTGGAGAGGTGGGACAGCAGGACAGACTGGCAACATAAAATCCCTGGAGAGGTGGGACAGCAGGACAGACTGGCAACATAAAACCCCTGGAGAGGTGGGACAGCAGGACAGACTGGCAACATAAAACCCCTGGAGAGGTGGGACAGCAGGACAGACTGGCAACATAAAACCCCTGGAGAGGTGGGACAGCAGTACAGACTTGCAACATAAAACCCCTGGAGAGGTGGGACAGCAGGACAGACTGGCAACATAAAACCCCTGGAGAGGTGGGACAGCAGGACAGACTGGCAAGGTGGAACAGCAGGACAGACTGGCAACATAAAACCCCTGGAGAGGTGGGACAGCAGGACAGACTGGCAACATAAAATCCCTGGAGAGGTGGGACAGCAGGACAGACTGGCAACATAAAACCCCTGGAGAGGTGGGACAGCAGGACAGACTGGCAACATAAAACCCCTGGAGAGGTGGGACAGCAGGACAGACTGGCAACATAAAACCCCTGGAGAGGTGGGACAGCAGTACAGACTTGCAACATAAAACCCCTGGAGAGGTGGGACAGCAGGACAGACTGGCAACATAAAACCCCTGGAGAGGTGGGACAGCAGGACAGACTGGCAACATAAAACCCCTGGAGAGGTGGGACAGCAGGACAGACTGGCAACATAAAACCCCTGGAGAGGTGGGACAGCAGGACAGACTGGCAACATAAAACCCCTGGAGAGGTGGGACAGCAGAACAGACTGGCAACATAAAACCCCTGGAGAGGTGGAACAGTGAATAAACAACAGAAGAACAGAACAGGAGGAGAATAAAAGAGGAGGGGGAAGATTTACACACCTAAAGAACCTCTTGCCCAATCTCTCTGTCTGTTTCTCTCTTTCTCCTCCCATTGAATCAGCACTTTTATAAAAGGGCTTAGCCAGCCAGCTGTGGACTGGACACACGCGCACACACACACACGAACCAGCTGTTCATGGCTTACATCAGCCGTGTCTAAGCTAAAGACTTCACACAGCGTCACGTCCTTATGTTACCATCTCACCTCCATGTGTGTCCACTGCCTTATTTCCCCCAAAGATGTCATTGTCCTGGACAAACGCCACGATTGTGTTGTTATAGCATTATGCTAATGTTGTCTTTTTCACTTCATGTATTATGACCCTCATGTCATTGTTTCCTTCATATCCCTGGTCATAGTTATGTCCTTATGGCTTTATGTCCCTGGTCATAGTTATGTCCTTATGACTTTATATCCCTGGTCATAGTTATGTCCTTATGACTTTATATCCCTGGTCATAGTTATGTCCTTATGACTTTATATCCCTGGTCATAGTTATGTCCTTATGACTTTATATCCCTGGTCATAGTTATGTCCTTGTGACTTTATATCCCTGGTCATAGTTATGTCCTTATGACTTTATATCCCTGGTCATAGTTATGTCCTTATGACTTTATATCCCTGGTCATAGTTATGTCCTTGTGACTTTATATCCCTGGTCATAGTTATGTCCTTATGACTTTATATCCCTGGTCATAGTTATGTCCTTATGACTTTATATCCCTGGTCATAGTTATGTCCTTATGACTTTATATCCCTGGTCATAGTTATGTCCTTATGACTTTATATCCCTGGTCATAGTTATGTCCTTATGACTTTATATCCCTGGTCATAGTTATGTCCTTATGACTTTATATCCCTGGTCATAGTTATGTCCTTATGACTTTATATCCCTGGTCATAGTTATGTCCTTATGACTTTATATCCCTGGTCATAGTTATGTCCTTATGACTTTATATCCCTGGTCATAGTTATGTCCTTATGACTTTATGTCCCTGGTCATAGTTATGTCCTTATGACTTTATATCCCTGGTCATAGTTATGTCCTTATGACTTTATGTCCCTGGTCATAGTTATGTCCTTATGGCTTTATGTCCCTGGTCATAGTTATGTCCTTATGACTTTATATCCCTGGTCATAGTTATGTCCTTATGACTTTATATCCCTGGTCATAGTTATGTCATTGTTTCCTTCATATCCCTGGTCATAGTTATGTCCTTATGACTTTATATCCCTGGTCATAGTTATGTCCTTATGACTTTATATCCCTGGTCATAGTTATGTCCTTATGGCTTTATATCCCTGGTCATAGTTATGTCCTTATGACTTTATATCCCTGGTCATAGTTATGTCCTTATGACTTTATGTCCCTGGTCATAGTTATGTCCTTATGACTTTATATCCCTGGTCATAGTTATGTCCTTATGACTTTATGTCCCTGGTCATAGTTATGTCCTTATGGCTTTATGTCCCTGGTCATAGTTATGTCCTTATGACTTTATATCCCTGGTCATAGTTATGTCCTTATGACTTTATATCCCTGGTCATAGTTATGTCATTGTTTCCTTCATATCCCTGGTCATAGTTATGTCCTTATGACTTTATATCCCTGGTCATAGTTATGTTCTTATGACTTTATATCCCTGGTCATAGTTATGTCCTTATGGCTTTATATCCCTGGTCATAGTTATGTCCTTATGACTTTATATCCCTGGTCATAGTTATGTCCTTATGACTTTATATCCCTGGTCATAGTTATGTCCTTATGACTTTATATCCCTGGTCATAGTTATGTCCTTATGACTTTATATCCCTGGTCATAGTTATGTCCTTATGACTTCATATCCCTGGTCATAGTTATGTCCTTATGACTTTATATCCCTGGTCATAGTTATGTCCTTATGACTTTATATCCCTGGTCATAGTTATGTCCTTATGGCTTTATGTCCCTGGTCATAGTTATGTCCTTATGGCTTTATATCCCATTATGGTCCTTTTTATGCCCTGGGGCCATAGGTATCAAGCATCTCAGAGTAGCAGTGCTGATTTAGGCTCCGTTTCACCTTTTAGATCCCAATGAATAAGATTGCATTGGACAAGGGGGGTCTGATCCTAGATCAGCATTACTCTGAGTTGCGGCAAGGCCCCTGATGTCTATAGACTAGCTGTGTGTCACTGTTGGCGTTAATTATTTGACCTTTTCATTGTCATATGGTTGTATGAATAGAACAAATTGAGTTAAGTGGACATTGATAATAAACCATGTACTAAAACACATTACAAACAGGTACAACCAATAAATCAGGAATTTCATAAAACAATAACTACAAATTTGATACCACATTAGGACAATTCTGTTCTGAAAGAAATATTGAATATGTGTGACTGTGACTAATGTGTGTGTGGGTGTGTGTGTCACTAATGACTTTGTGATTGGCTATGATTAGTGAGTAGTGTTAGCAGTTAGAAGCTGTGTGTGTTATGAGTGCCTGGGGCTAGCTATGCTATGCTAGAAGGTTTCTCCCTCCTCCAGTCACTGTAATGAGAACACAATTAGAAATACACACTCATAACTACAGGGGTGCTACCGTGAGGAAAGCATCACTTAGCCTTGGGGTGGGTACATCAATTTGAAACACACACACACACACATGCACAAACACACACTCTCTCTCTCTCTCTCTCTCTCTCTCTCTCTCTCTCTCACACACACACACACACACACACATGCAAATGAAATTAGTGCCAAAGGGATTGTAAAAAACTGTAATAATAAACTCAAGAGGAATAAAATAAAATACACAAGAACGGAGCTATATACAGGGAGTACCAGTACCAGACCAATGTGGAACAAAATACAGAGAGTACCAGTACCAGATCAATGTGGAACTATATACAGGGAGTACCAGTACCAGATCACTATGGAACTATATACAGGGAGTACCAGTACCAGATCACTATGGAACTATATACAGGGAGTACCAGATCACTATGGACCTATATACAGGGAGTACCAGATCACTATGGAACTATATACAGGGAGTACCAGTACCAGATCACTATGGAACTATATACAGGGAGTACCAGTACCAAATCACTTTGGAACTATATACAGGGAGTACCAGATCACTATGGAACTATATACAGGGAGTACCAGTACCAGATCACTATGGACCTATATACAGGGAGTACCAGATCAATGTGGAACTATATACAGGGAGTACCAGTACCAGATCAATGTGGAACTATATACAGGGAGTAACAGTACCAGATCACTATGGAGCTATATACAGGGAGTACCAGTACCAGATCACTATGGAACTATATACAGGGAGTACCAGTACCAAATCACTATGGAACTATATACAGGGAGTACCAGTACCAGATCACTATGGAACTATATACAGGGAGTACCAGTACCAAATCACTATGGAACTATATACAGGGAGTACCAGTACCAGATCACTATGGACCTATATACAGGGAGTACCAGATCACTATGGACCTATATACAGGGAGTACCAGATCAATGTGGAACTATATACAGGGAGTACCAGTACCAGATCAATGTGGAACTATATACAGGGAGTACCAGTACCAGATCACTATGGAGCTATATACAGGGAGTACCAGTACCAGATCAATGTGGAACTATATACAGGGAGTACCAGTACCAGATCAATGTGGTGCTATATACAGGGAGTACCAGTACCAGATCAATGTGGAACTATATACAGGGAGTACCAGTACCAGATCAATGTGGAACTATATACAGGGAGAACCAGTACCAGATCAATGTAGAGCTACATACAGGGGGTACCAGTACCAGATCACTATGGAGCTATATACAGGGAGTACCAGTACCAGATCACTATGGAGCTATATACAGGGAGTACCAGATCTATGTAGATATGTACATGAAGGCAGGGTAAAGTGACTAGTCATCAGGATAGATTATAATAAGGTATTTGAGGTAGATATGTACATGAAGGCAGGGTAAAGTGACTAGTCATCAGGATAGATTATAATAAGGTATTTGAGGTAGATATGTACATGAAGGCAGGGTAAAGTGACTAGTCATCAGGATAGATTATAATAAGGTATTTGAGGTAGATATGTACATGAAGGCAGGGTAAAGTGACTGGTCATCAGGATAGATAATAATAAGGTATTTGAGGTAGATATGTACATGAAGGCAGGGTAAAGTGACTAGTCATCAGGATAGATTATAATAAGGTATTTGAGGTAGATATGTACATGAAGGCAGGGTAAAGTGACTAGTCATCAGGATAGATTATAATAAGGTATTTGAGGTAGATATGTACATGAAGGCAGGGTAAAGTGACTGGTCATCAGGATAGATAATAATAAGGTATTTGAGGTAGATATGTACATGAAGGCAGGGTAAAGTGACTGGTCATCAGGATAGATAATAATAAGGTATTTGAGGTAGATATGTACATGAAGGCAGGGTAAAGTGACTAGTCATCAGGATAGATTATAATAAGGTATTTGAGGTAGATATGTACATGAAGGCAGGGTAAAGTGACTAGTCATCAGGATAGATAATAATAAGGTATTTGAGGTAGATATGTACATGAAGGCAGGGTAAAGTGACTAGGAATCAGGATAGATACCAATTAGACTAAAATAAAGAACAGAGTAGCAGCAGCAAATAATGAGTGTAAAAGTGAGTGTGTGTATGTTTGTTTGTGTTGTGTTTCGGTTATATGTGTGTGTGTGTGTGTGTGTGTGTGTGTGTGTGTGTGTGTGTGTGTGTGTGTGTGTGTGTGTGTGTGTGTGTGTGTGTGTGTGTGTGTGTGTGTGTGTGTGTGTGTGTGTGTGTGTGTGTGTGTGTGTGTGTGTGTGTGTGTGTGTTTGTGTGTGTGTATAAAAAAATGCTGGGCAGGCCATTATTTTGCCCATTGTTTTGGCTACCATGGCTATACCCCCATAGGATGGCAATGCCCCCATCCATAAGGCATGAGTGGTCACTGAATGGTTTGATGAGCATGAAAACTATGTTAACAATATGCTTTGGTCGTCTCAGTCACCAGATCTCAACCCAATTGAACACTTATGGGAAAATCTGCCTCCCCCACTTCTCCTTCACCAAAAATCCAGATAGCTGATGTTCTGAAAGAGCTGCAAAATCTGGAGCCCTACAAATCAGCCGGGCTAGACAATCTTGACCCTCTCTTTCTACAATGATCTGCCGAAATCGTTGCAACCCCTATGACTAGCCTGCTCAACCTCTCTTTCGTATCGTCTGAGATTCCCAAATATTGGAAAGCTGCCACGGTCATCCCCCTCTTCAAAGAGGGAGACACTCTAGACCCAAACTGCTACAGACCTATATCTATTCTACCTTGACTCTTTATAAGGTCTTTGAAAGCCAAGTTAACAAACAGATTACCGACCATTTTCGAATCTCACCATACTTTCTCCGCTATGCAATCTGGTTTCAGAGCTGGTCATGGGTGTACCTCAGCCACGCTCAAGGTCCTAAACGATATCATAACCGCCATCGATAAGAGACATTACTGTGCAGACATATTCATCAACCTGGCTAAGGCATTCGACTCTGTCAATCACAACATTCTTATTGGCAGACTCAACAGCCTTGGTTTCTCTAATGACTGTCTCGCCTGGTTCACCAACCTCTTCTCCGAGTTCAGTATGTCAAATCGGAGGGCCTGTTGTCCGGACCTCTGGCAGTCTCTATGGGGGTGCCACAGGGTTCAATTCTCAGGCCGACTCTCTTCTCTGTATCATTGATGTCGCTCTCGCTGCTGGTGATTCTTTGATCCACCTCTACGCAGACGACACCATTCTGTATACCTCTGGCCCTTCTTTGGACACTGTGTTAACTATCCTCCAGATGAGCTTCAATGTCATACAACTCTCCTTCCGTGGCCTCCAACTGCTCTTAAATGCAAGTAAAACTAAATGCGTGCTCTTCAACCGATCGCTGCCCGCCCATCCAGAATCACTACTCTGGACGGTTCTGACTTAGAATATGTGGACAACTACAAATGCCTAGGTGTCTGGTTTAACTGTAAACTCTCCTTCCAGACTCACATTAAACATCTCCAATCCAAAATTAAATCTAGAATCGGCTTCCTATTTCGCAACAAAGCATCTTCACTCATGCTGCCAAACACACCCTCGTAAAACTGACCATCCTACCAATCCTTGACTTCGGCGATATCATTTACAAAATAGCCTCCAACACTCTACTCAACAAATTGGATGCAGACTATCACAGTGTCATCCATTTTGTCACCAAAGCCCAATATACCACCCACCACTGCAACCTGTATGCTCTCGTTGGCTTGCCCTCACTTCATACTCGTCGCCAAACCCACTGGCTCCAGGTCATCTACAAGTCTCTGCTAGGTAAAGCCCTGCCTTATCTCAGCTCACTGGTCACCATAGCAACACCCACCTGTAGCACGTGCTCCAGCAGGTATATGTCACTGGTCACCCCCAAAGCCAATTCTTCCAATTCTTCCACCTCTCCTTACAGTTATCTGCTGCCAATGACTGGACTTAACTGCAAAAAACTCTGAAGCTGGAGACTCTTACCTCCCTCACTAGCTTTAAGCACCAGCTGTCAGAGCAGCTCACAGATCACTGCACCTGTACATAGCTCATCTGTAATTAGCCCATCCAATCTACCTCAGTGTTTAATTGCTATATTGTATTTACTTCACCACCATGGCCTATTTATTGCCTTACCTCTCTTATCCTACCTCATTTTCACATGCTGTACATAGATTTTTCTACTGTATTATTGATTGTATGTTTGTTTATTCCATGTGTAAGTCTGTCTTGTTGTATGTGTCGAACTGCTTTGCTTTATCTTGGCCAGGTCGCAGTTGTAAATGAGAACTTGTTCTCATCTGGCCTACCTGGTTGAAAAAGGTGAAATAAATCAATTAAATAAAAAACCATACGGAGTTCATGCCTAACCTTAACCATAACCTGAAAGATGTGGAGTTAATGCCTAACCTTAACCCTAATCTAAAAGATGTGTATTTAATGCCTATCCTCAACCCTAACCTGAAAGATGTGGAGTTAATGCCTAACCTCAACCCTAACCTGAAAGATGTGGAGTTAATGCCTAACCTCAACCCTAACCTGAATGATGTGGAGTTAATGCCTAACCTCAACCCTAACCTGAAAGATGTGGAGTTAATGCCTAACCTCAACCCTAACCTGAAAGATGTGGAGTTAATGCCTAACCTCAACCCTAACCTGAAAGATGTGGAGTTAATGCCTAACCTCAACCCTAACCTGAAAGATATGGAGTTAATGCCTAACCTCAACCCTAACCTGAAAGATGTGGAGTTAATGCCTAACCTCAACCCTAACCTGAAAGATGTGGAGTTAATGCCTATCCTCAACCCTAACCTGAAAGATGTGGAGTTAATGCCTAACCTCAACCCTAATCTGAAAGATGTGGAGTTAATGCCTATCCTCAACCCTAACCTGAAAGATGTGGAGTTAATGCCTAACCTTAACCCTAACCTGAAAGATGTGGAGTTAATGCCTAACCTTAACCCTAACCTGAAAGATGTGGAGTTAATGCCTATCCTCAACCCTAACCTGAAAGATGTGGAGTTAATGCCTAACCTCAACCCTAACCTGAAAGATGTGGAGTTAATGCCTAACCTTAACCCTAACCTGAAAGATGTGGAGTTAATGCCTAACCTCAACCCTAATCTGAAAGATGTGTATTTAATGCCTATCCTCAACCCTAACCTGAAAGATGTGGAGTTAATGCCTATCCTCAACCCTAACCTGAAAGATGTGTATTTAATGCCTATCCTCAACCCTAACCTGAAAGATGTGGAGTTAATGCCTAACCTCAACCCTAATCTGAAAGATGTGGAGTTAATGCCTATCCTCAACCCTAACCTGAAAGATGTGGAGTTAATGCCTAACCTTAACCCTAACCTGAAAGATGTGGAGTTAATGCCTAACCTTAACCCTAACCTGAAAGATGTGGAGTTAATGCCTATCCTCAACCCTAACCTGAAAGATGTGGAGTTAATGCCTAACCTCAACCCTAACCTGAAAGATGTGGAGTTAATGCCTAACCTTAACCCTAACCTGAAAGATGTGGAGTTAATGCCTAACCTCAACCCTAATCTGAAAGATGTGTATTTAATGCCTATCCTCAACCCTAACCTGAAAGATGTGGAGTTAATGCCTATCCTCAACCCTAACCTGAAAGATGTGTATTTAATGCCTATCCTCAACCCTAACCTGAAAGATGTGGAGTTAATGCCTAACCTTAACCCTAACCTGAAAGATGTGGAGTTAATGCCTAACCTCAACCCTAACCTGAAAGATGTGGAGTTAATGCCTAACCTTAACCCTAACCTGAAAGATGTGGAGTTAATGCCTAACCTTAACCCTAACCTGAAAGATGTGGAGTTAATGCCTATCCTCAACCCTAACCTGAAAGATGTTGAGTTAATGCCTAACCTCAAACCTAATCTGAAAGATGTGTATTTAATGCCTAACCTCAACCCTAACCTGAAAGATGTGGAGTTAATGCCTAACCTCAACCCTAACCTGAAAGATGTGGAGTTAATGCCTAACCTTAACCCTAACCTGAAAGATGTGGAGTTAATGCCTAACCTTAACCCTAATCTAAAAGATGTGTATTTAATGCCTATCCTCAAACCTAACCTGAAAGATGTGGAGTTAATGCCTAACCTCAACCCTAACATGAAAGATGTGTATTTAATGCCTATCCTCAACCCTAACCTGAAAGATGTGGAGTTAATGCCTAACCTCAACCCTAACCTGAAAGATGTGTATTTAATGCCTATCCTCAACCATAACCTGAAAGATGTGGAGTTAATGCCTAACCTCAACCCTAACCTGGAAGATGTGTATTTAATGCCTAACCTCAACCCTAACCTGAAAGATATGGAGTTAATGCCTATCCTCAACCCTAACCTGAAAGATGTGGAGTTAATGCCTAACCTCATCCCTAATCTGAAAGATGTGGAGTTAATGCCTAACCTTAACCCTAACCTGAAAGATGTGGAGTTAATGCCTAACCTTAACCCTAACCTGAAAGATGTGTATTTAATGCCTATCCTCAACCCTAACCTGAAAGATGTGTATTTAATGCCTATCCTCAACCCTAACCTGAAAGATGTGGAGTTAATGCCTAACCTTAACCCTAACCTGAAAGATGTGTATTTAATGCCTATCCTCAACCCTAACCTGAAAGATGTGTATTTAATGCCTATCCTCAACCCTAACCTGAAAGATGTGGAGTTAATGCCTAACCTCAACCCTAACCTGAAAGATGTGGAGTTAATGCCTATCCTCAACCCTAACCTGAAAGATGTGGAGTTAATGCCTATCCTCAACCCTAACCTGAAAGATGTGTATTTAATGCCTAACCTCAACCCTAACCTGAAAGATGTGTATTTAATGCCTAACCTCAACCCTAACCTGAAAGATGTGTATTTAATGCCTATCCTCAACCCTAACCTGAAAGATGTGTATTTAATGCCTATCCTCAACCCTAACCTGAAAGATGTGGAGTTAATGCCTAACCTTAACCCTAACCTGAAAGATGTGTATTTAATGCCTAACCTCAACCCTAACCTGAAAGATGTGGAGTTAATGCCTAACCTTAACCCTAACCTGAAAGATGTGGAGTTAATGCCTAACAACCCTAACCTGAAAGATGTGGAGTTAATGCCTAACCTTAACCCTAACCTGAAAGATGTGGAGTTAATGCCTATCCTCAAACCTAACCTGAAAGATGTGGAGTTAATGCCTAACCTTAACCCTAACCTGAAAGATGTGGAGTTAATGCCTAACCTTAACCCTAATCTGAAAGATGTGGAGTTAATGCCTATCCTCAACCCTAACCTGAAAGATGTGGAGTTAATGCCTAACCTCAACCCTAACCTGAAAGATGTGGAGTTAATGCCTAACCTTAACCCTAACCTGAAAGATGTGGAGTTAATGCCTATCCTCAACACTAACCTGATAGATGTGGAGTTAATGCCTATCCTCAACCCTAACCTGATAGATGTGGAGTTAATGCCTACCCTCAACCCTAACCTGAAAGATGTGGAGTTAATGCCTAACCTCAACCCTAACCTGAAAGATGTGGAGTTAATGCCTATCCTCAACCCTAACCTGAAAGATGTGGAGTTAATGCCTAAACTTCAACTTTGAAATTTGATGGTTGAGAAGCATGGATGAACTTTTTATTCTGACGTGAGACTGTGAGAGCTTGTTGGAATATAAATATACATATATAATATTATATTATGATAAAAAATCCCTGCAATTAGAAAATGAAAGCCTTAGATGTCCTCTGACCTAGTTTCTAGCCTGCATCCCAAATGGCACCCTATTCCTTATAGTCCACTACGTTTAACCAGAGCCCTATGGATAGTGCACTGTCAAGGTTCCATTTGGGAAGCAGTGTATCGAGTGTATTGTAACTATGGTTATAATAATGGTGATTAGAACTGTGGAGTTCTTCACTGGGAACTGTGAAACAGTGAAATGGCAATGTACTGTCTTTACTGTGAAACACACACTGTGGACTAATGTACTGTAACCAAGCCAGCAATGTAGTGACAGTAACGATTAAAAGACGACACACATGGTTACACACAGATGCACACACACCAGAAGAGCCCTATCAAGTAACTTCTAATGTGAAAGTTCCTCCTGCTATCTGTGTGTGTGTGTGCATGTGGTGTAGTGAAGAATAATGAGGTGTCAGGGTATCGCCGCGGCCAACCAGTAACCTCTGACCTATAAGCCTTTAAGAACACAAAGACAAAGGAGAGAAGAAGATCCCAATATCGCCTCCACAGCCTCAATCTCACCCCTCACTAGGTGTGTGTGGCAGTGGCACCCTGACTGGAAGTAGAAGTCTTTTTTGTTGCACTGACTCTCTTGCACTGGCTCTGTCTACACTCACTAGACTCACACATACTACACTGACACTCCAACACACATACATACACACACACACACACACACGCACACACACACACACGCTCACACACACAGTTACACTCACACACGATCACACACACACATGCATATTGACGCCACACACACACACCCACACACACAAACTCAGACACACACACGTTCACACTTTTAACAAACACTGCTGCTACTCTGTTTATTATCTATCCTGATTGCCCATTCACTTTTACCCCTACCTACATTTACATATTACCTCAATGACCTCAACTACCTTGTACCCCTGCACATTGACTCGGTACCAGTACTTGTAAGTAGGGCTTGAAAGTAAGCATTTCACTGTAAAGGCTACACCTGTTGTATTCGGCACATGTGTCAAATACAGTATGACATGAGTAGCAGTAACCTTAGCAGGGTGGAAGTGATAGGTAGGGTAGACAGAAGGATGAGACAGAGAGAGAGAGAGAGAGAGAGAGAGTGGGTGAAATACCACAGTGTGCCATCACAGCAGCAAGATTTGTGACCTGTTGCCACGAGAAAAGGGCAACCAGTGAAGATCAAACCATTGTAAATACAAACCATATTTATGTTTATTTTTTTCCCCTTTTATACTTTAACTATCAAATCAAATTAAATTTGATTTGTCACATGTGCCAAATACTTACTTATAAGCCCTTAAAGATTTTTTTTAACAGCACTATCAACAAGGCAGGTCCTACAGGCCCTAGTTTTGTCCCACCTTGACTACTGTTCAGTCATGTGGTCAGGTGCCACAAAAAAAAGAGCAGGGCAGCACGGCTGTCCCTTGGATGTACACAGAGAGCTAATATTAATCATATGCATGTCAATCTCTCCTGGCTGAATGTGGAGGAGAGATTGACCTCATCACTACTTTTATTTGTGAGAGGTGTTGAATGCACCGAACTGTCTGTCTAAACTACTGGCACACAGCTTAGACACCCATACATACCACACAAGACATGCCACAGTCCCCAAGTCCAGAACAGACTATGGGAGGCACACAGTACTACATAGAGACATGACTACATGGAACTCTATTCCACATCAAGTAACTGACGCAAGCAGTAAAATTAGATGTGAAGAACAGATTAAAAAACACCTTATGGAACAGCGGGGACTGTGAAGTAACACAAACATTGGCACAGACACACACACACACACACCCACACACACACACACACCCACACACACACACACACACACTATACATACACATGGATTTAGTACTGTAGATATGTGGTAGTGGTGGAGTAGGGGCCTGTGGGCACATAGTGTGTTGTGAAATCTGTGAATGTATTGTAATGCTTTTAAAATTGTATAAACTGCCTTCATTTTGATGGACCCCAGGAAGAGTAGCTGTTGCTTTGGCAGCAGCTAATGGGGATCCATAATAAATACAAATACAAAATATTCACAGTTCTCAGAATTTCTAGTGGAACTGTGAGAAGATCTGCATTTGGAAAACAGCCTCTATGTTTGTAGAAAATGTTTCAGCCTCTGCTTATAGTCTCATTGAACTCACTCAGTAAGTATGTGACACATAGTTACCCCTCTTAGACTGAGTCATGGGTTTGTTAACATATGTGCTTTCCTTCAGTAACGTGACCATGAACTGAAAACTGTCATTATTTCTATTGAATGTCTTCGCAGTTTGAAGAGATTGAAAGAGCAGTAATTATAGTGAGTGGTCTTCACTTGTTGTCTACTCTGCTGTAGCCATTGACTTGGCTAATGACCTTGGGGATAAGTACAGAGCTATTATAGTGCACTTCTATTGACCAGGGCCCATAGGGATAAGGTGTTATTTGGAACACACACGGGGAGATAACAGTGTCTTCACTTGTTGTTGAAGCCAACACATAATTGTTGTATTTGTCGACTGACTGTAAAATAGTGACATTTTATACATTTTATGGACTTCGTCCTCTCTTTTCCTGCTCTGAAAGGTTGTATTTGTGCAAGTATTGTGTGCAAGTATTTGTGTACCCAAGTGCTACGTGTATGTCTTTGTGCGTGTGTTTATTTGTGAATGAGCTCTCTCTCTCTCTCTCTCTCTCTCTCTCTCTCTCTCTCTCTCTCTCTCTCTCTCTCTCTCTCTCTCTCTCTCTCTCTCTCTCTCTCTCTCTCTCTCTCTCTCTCTCTCTCTCTCTCTCTCTCTCTCTCTCTCTCTCTCTCTCTCTCTCTCTCTCTCTCTCTCTCTCTCTCTCTCTCTCTCTCTCTCTCTCTCTCTCTCTCTCTCTCTCTCTCTCTCTCTCTCTCTCTCTCTCTCTCTCTCTCTCGTTGGCCTCCCATAGCAACCACCAAGGTCCCACAGGGCCAGGCAGGGGAAGGTAATACATGAGGCGCACCATGACCTTTTACTTCCTGGTGGAGGGGAACTAGGTCATGTCTGCAACAGAGACAGGTGGAGAGATGAGTGGGAGAGGAGAGAAAATATAAGAGGGGAGAAAGTGAGAGGGTGAAGATGGGGAGGAGGGAGAGGAGAGGGACAGAGGGAGATAGGGGAGAGAGAGAGGAGGTGGAGGAGAGAGAGAAAGGAGAGAGAGCAAGCGAGATGGGAGGGGTGACGAGTGAGATGAGAAAGTGAAACGTACCAAAGAGCTTGACTGACAGTAGCTGCTTGGTATCTGTTGATCAGGAGACAATCTGTAACTGGTTCCATCTGAGCATCAGTCAATGAAATGTCCTGAGCAGCCAGTGGACCTTACAGGAACGATCCATATCTTCTCCCTCACACCCCCAATGTGCCTCGGACATAGTATGTGTGTGTGTTTGTGTAAGTGTTTGCGTGTGTGTTTTTGTGTGTGTGCGTGCGAGATGGCGCCGGAGTGGATGGCTGCTGTCTTATCGGCTCTTAACCAACCATGTCATTTTGTTTGTTTTTTCGCGTTGTTCCTAATGTGTTTTGTGCATAGTGTTGCTGCTACAGTCTCTTATGACCGAGAAGAGCTTCGGGACATCAGAACTACGATTACTCACCTCAGATTAGACAAAGAGTTTTTCTTCAATGAGTCGGGCGGGAGGGGTATACTACAGACACACAACCAGGCCCCGATCCCCGTCATGCGCTGGAGAAGGAAACTGAGTCTTTGCGGAAAGAGATCAATCGTTCAATCGCTGGAAAATAAATGGGACGAACTGAAAGCACGTATATCCTACCAACTGGACATTAAAAACTGTAATATCTTGTGTTTCACCAGGTCGTGGCTGAACGACGACATTAATTGATGCACCCATCCCGTTAGCGGGATCATTTTCGTCAACATCCGCTGAATTGCAGAGCGCCAAATTCAAATTAAATTACTACAAATATTTAATTTTCATGAAATCACAAGTGCAATATAGCAAAACACAGCTTAGCTTGTTGTTAATCCACCTGGCGTGTCAGATTTCAATAAAGCTTTTCGGAGAAAGCATACCAAGCGTTTATGTAAGGACATCTCTCTCAGTAGACAAAATATTACAAACAGCTAACAGCCAAGTAGATTGGTCACAAAAGTCAGAAAAGCAATAAATTAAATCGCTTACCTTTGATGATCTTCGGATGTTTGCACTCACGAGACTCCCAGTTACACAATAAATGTTCCTTTTGTTCCATAAAGATTATTTTTATATCCAAAATACCTCCATTTGGTTGGCTTGTTATGTTCAGAAATCCACAGGCTTGAGCGTCCACGACATCGCAGATGAAAATTCAAAATAGTATCCGTAAAGTTCGTAGAAACATGTCAAACGTTTTTTATAATCAACCCTCAGGTTGTTTTTACAGTATATAATCAATAATATTTCAACTGGGACTGAAGCTTCTTCAATAGGAGAGAGAGAGAAATGTCTGCTCCAAGCTGTTGCGCATGCAAAACACTGCTGGCACCCAGCCATCCACTGACGCGATGCGATTTTTCTCGCTCATTTTTCAAAATTAAAGACTGAAACTAAGTCTAAAGACTGTTCACACCATGGGGAAGTCACAGGAAATGGAATCTGGTCGATATCCCTTTAAATGGAGCGAAGGCAGGCAATGGAACAGAGAGCTTTCAGGAAAAACAGCACTTCCAGGTTGGATTTTCCTCAGGTTTTTGCCTGCAATATCAGTTCTGTTATACTCACAGACAATATTTCGACAGTTTTGGAAACTTTAGAGTGTTTTCTATCCTGATCTGACAATTATATGCATATTCTAGCTTCTGCGCCTGAGAAATAGGCAGTTTAATTTGGGTATGTTTTTCATCCAAACATCAAAATACTGTCCCCTACACTCAACAGGTTAAGAAAATACAGCTGGCAGGTTATACTCTCTAACTACAGGATAGAACTGCAGCCTCTGGCAAGACATGGGGTGGGGGTCTATGCATATATGTAAACAGTAGCTGGTGCACAATATCTAAGTAAAGTCTCTAGCTTTTGCTCGCCTGAGGTACAGTATCTCATGATAAGTTGTAGACCACACTATCTACCTAGAGAGAGTTTTCATCTGTATTTTTCATGGCTGTCTATGAAACCGATGTGAAATAGCTAGCTAGTTAACGGTGGTGCGCACTAATAGCGTTTCAATCGGTGATGTCACTCGCTTTGAGACCTTGAAGTAGTGGTTCCCCTTGCTCTGCAAGGGCCACGGCTTTTGTAGAGCGATGGGTAATGATGCTTCGAGTGTGGCTGTTGAGGGTCCCTGGCTGCAGAGGGTCCCTGGTTCGAGCCCGGTTATGGGGGAGGGGACGGCCTAAAGTTATACTGTTACATCTACATACCACCACAGACCGATGCTCGGACTCAAATCACACTCAATCAGCTGTATACCACCATAAGCAAACAGGAAAACACTCATCCAGAGGTGGCGCTCCTGGTGGCCATGGACTTTAGTGCAGGGAAACATAAATCAGTTTAACCTAATTTCTATCAGCATGTTAAATGTGCAACCTGAAGGGAAAAAAATTCTAGACCACCTTTACCAAGAGGCTTCTAAACAGCTTCTACCCCAAAGCCCTAAGACGCCTGAACAGCTAATCAAATGGATACCCAGACTATTTGCATTGACCCCCCCCCTTACTACGCTGCTGCTATTCTCTGTTATTATCTATGCATAGTCACTTTAATAGCTCTACCTACATGTACATATTACCTCAATTACCTCGACACTGGTGCCCCCGCACACTGACTCTGTACCGGTACCCTCTGTATATAGCCCCGCTATTGTTATTTACTGCTGCTCTTTAATTATTTGTTATTCTTATCTCATACTTTTTTCAAGGTATTTTTTTTACAACTGCATTGTTTTAGGGACAGCCCCCTCTTTTTCAATTTTTGCCTAAAATGACATACCCAAATCTAACTGTAGCTCAGGCCCTGAAGCAAGGATATGCATATAAGTGGTACCATTTGAAAGGAAACACTTTGAAGTTTGTGGAAATGTGAATTGAATGTAGGAGAATATAACACAATAGATCTGGTAGAAGGAAATACCAAGAAAACAACAACAGTTTTTTTTCCTACCATCATCTTTGAAATGCAAGAGAAAGGTCCCAGTTCTAGCCATCACTCTGGTTGTAATTCTGGCGGTGTCCACAAGATGGCAGCAGTGTGTGTGCAACGTTTCAGACGGATAACTTTAAGTATGAGAGTTCTCCATGACATTTAGTATGAAGTCACCCAGGTACATATGGGCGAATCGTGAAGGAGGCAGTTGCATTCATATTACATTTTTCTGCAAGAATATCATCAAATCTGTATACTTGGACGTTGATTAAGCTTTTACAGTATTAGTAGCCATATAACATATGCAAAACAACCAGTTTTCATAACTTCAAAACTCTTATAATTTTCTTATAATTTTTTTCCAAAAGGAAAAGGCATGCTGTCGTAAAAGGTTACCTACATTTTGCGACAGACACAGGGTTTCTGGATACTGCCGTAAAGCCCAGCTCATTGGCTATCTAGCTAGCGTTGTTTGGTCCCGATTGGTGCTTATTTGACAAAGTTAGAGTCGTTCAAGTGAAGACCGCCCTGAGTGCCATGAAGGCGTCGCTCTCTGACCAAATATGGTGACCTATAAGACATACTACACCCCTAATGATATAGTGAAGTCTTGTTACATTCTAGGATCTCTGAGCAATACATATGAATGTCATTTGACTCGTTGAAACAACGTTTAGGGTGACATTTTCACAGATTCCATTCTTTGCAAATTGAACGAGTGGAAATACAAAATCGATTGTGCATGCTATATGGACCTTTTAAGGATATGAACAATTATTTTATCTAACAAAACGACCCTTCATGTTATCTCTGGGACCCTTTGAATGATAGATCAGAGCAAGATTTCAGAATGTAGGTATACATTTCACCTTCAGAGGTAAATTTATCAAACCTATCAGGGTGAAAAAAGATTTTGTTGTTCGGAGCTCTCCTCAAACAATAGCATGGCATTTTTTCCCGTAGTAAAAGCTACCGTAAATTGGACAGTGCAGTTATATTAACAAGAATGTAAGCTTTCAGCCGATATAAGACACTTATATGTACCGACATGTGTTGTTTCTTTGAGATCTGCAATCTTGACACAAAGCGCTGCATGATTTACTGCATCAATATGTTTTGAACATGACAGTTTACAATCTGGGGTTACTCCAAGCAGTTTAGTCATCTCAAATTGCTCAATTTCCACATTATTTATTACGAGATTTAGTTGAGGTTTAGGGTTTAGTGAGTGTTTAGTTCCAAATACCATGCTTTTAGTTTTAGAAATAATTAGGGCTTACTTATTCCTTGCCACTCACTCTGAAACTAACTGCAGCTCTTTGTGGAGTGTTGCAGTCATGTGGAGTGTTGCAGTCATTTCAGTCATTGTAGTAGCTGTGTATAGTTTTGAGTCATTCGCATACATAGACACTTGGGCTTTACTCAAAGTCAGTGGCATGTCGTTAGTGCATTTTTTTTAAAGCAAGGGGCCTAAACAGCTACCCTGGGGAATTCCTGATTCTAACTGGATTATATTTGAGAGGCTTCCATTAAAGAACACCCTTTGTGTTTTGTTAGACAAGTAACTCTTCATCCACATTATAGCAGGGGGTGTAAAGCCATAACACATATGTTTTTCCAGCAGCAGACTATGATCAATAATGTCAGAAGCTGCACTGGTCTAACAAGACAACCCCACAATCATTTTATCATCAATTTCTCTCAGCCAATCATCAATCATTTGTGTAAGTGCTGTGCTTGTAGAGTGTCCTTCGCTATAAGCATGCTGAAATTCTGTTGTCAATTTGTTTACTGTGAAATAGCATTGTATCTGGTTAAACACAATTTTTCCCAGAAGTTTACTAAGGTTGGTAACAGGCTGATTGGTCAGCTATTTGAGCCAGTAAAGGGGGCTTTACTATTCTTGGGAAGCAGAATGACTTTAGCTTCCCTCCATGACTGAGGGCACACGCTCTCTAGTAGGCTTAAATTGAAGATGTGGCAAATAGGAGTGGCAACATCGTCTGCTATTATCCTCAGTAATTCTCCATCCAGATTGTCAGACCCTGGTGGCTTGTCATTGCTGATAGACAACAATACTTTTTTCACCTCTTCCACACGGACTTTATGGAATTCAAAAGTACAATTCTTGTCTTTCATAATTTGGTCTGATATACTTGGATGTGTAGTGTCAGCGTTTGATGCTGTATTTCTTAATTTGCAGTCCGTTTGCTAACCACTTGGGCTGCCGGACTTAATTGCCATACCTTTTGCCTCATCCCTCTCAACCATACAATTTTACAAATCCTCATCAATCAAAGGGGATTTAACAGTTTTTACAGTCCTTTTCTTAATGGGTGCGTGCTTATTAGTAACTGTAATAAGTAGTTTCATAAATGTGTCAACTGCAGCATCTGGTTGCTCCTCACTGAACCAGGTTGCAGGCATTGGTTACAGCTTGGAGCTTATTTTTGAGTGGTCAGTTTGATGACAACCAGTCAATATTTAGGTCAACCAGAAAATACACTTCTCTGTTGATATCACATACATTATCAAGCATTTCACACATATTATCCAGATAATGACTGTTAGCACTTGGTGGTCTATAGCAGCATCCCACAAGAATGGGCGTCAGGTGAGGCAGATGAACCTGTAATCATATTACTTCAACAGTATTTAACATTAGATCGTCTCTTGGGACATTCGAATGACGTTCTGTACCTGAAATGTACAAACTCAACAAAAGGGAAAGGGGGAAACCTAGTCAGTTGTACAACTGAATGCATTCAACTGAAATGTGCATTTCTTGTCTGAATCAGAGAGGTGTGGGGGGCTGCTATAATAAGACATCCACGTATTCGGTGCCTTGGGATCAGTGGGTTAACTGCCTTGTTCAGAAGCAGAACGACAGATTTTTACCTTGTCAGCTCAAGGATTTGATCCAGAAACCTTTCGGTTACTGGTCCAACGCTCTAACCACTAGGCTACCAGCATCCTGTGTTCCTGTAAAATTGTTACAGGAAACTACAAACTATCCAAACAGCCACACCAACTCACCACAGTAGGGGTCTAGATCTCATCCTCCTCCATCCAATTCTTCTGCTAATTCTAACAATGGGCATGTCAGTGGCATTCTTGGTTGTCTGAAGAGCCATTACACATGTGGTAGAAAAATCTCCGAAAGACAAGGCTCTTAGGAGATGATTTGTTGAAGCCAATGATTCAGAATAGACTGATGATTCCCACTGAGTTTCCAACCAGACTTTTAAATGAGCTCAGGGTAGCTTTTACTCAAAAGACATGAAATATTTACTAATTTTATCCTTAATAATAGATACAGTATTACTCATACTACTAATCTCTCCCCCTCCCTCCCTCCCTTTTTTCTTGTTCTCTCTCCCTCTCTTGATTATGTATTCAGTATTATTCATTTACTTTCCACCTCCCCAGTCAAGGCAGGACACAGCCATACACTATCTAATATATCTAATATACAGTATATTCTAATCTATGTCATTTTATATTGATATACGAATTATAGAACATAATAATTTTCCACCTCTCCTTCCTCCTCTCTCCCTCCTTCCTTCACTTCCACGCATCAGGAGATAATTGATCAAAATCAAATCAAATGTTATTGCTCCCATACACATGGTGAGCAGATGTTAATGTGAGTGTAGCGAAATGCTTGTGCTTCTAGTTCCAACAGTGCAGTAATATCTAATAAGTAATCTAACAATTTCCTAACAACTACCTAATACACACACATCTAAAGGGATGAAAGTAAGATATGTAAACATTATTAAAGTGGCATTATTTAAAGTGGCATTGTTTAAAGTGACAAGTGATCCATTTATTAAAGTGGCCAGTGATTAGGTCTCAATGTAGGCAGCAGCCTCACTGAGTTAGTGATTGCCATTTAGCAGTCTTATGGCCTTGAGATAGAAGCTGTTTTTCAGTCTCTCGGTACCAGCTTTGATGCACCTGTACCGACCTCGCATTCTGGATGGTAACGGTGTGAACAGGCAGTGGTTCGGGTGGTTGTTGTCCTTAATGATCTTTTTGGCCTTCCTGTGACATCAGGTGCTGTAGGTGTCATGGAGTGCAGGTAGTTTGCCCCCGGTGATGCGTTGTGCAGACAGCACCATCCTCTGGAGAGCCTTGCGGTTGAGGGCAGTGCAGTTGCCATACCAGGCCGTGATACAGCCCGAGAGGAAGCTCTCGATTGTGCACCTGTAAAAGTTTGTCAGGGTTTTGGGTGACAAGCCAAATTTCTTCAGTCTCCTGAGTTTGAAAAGGCCCTGTTGCGCCTTCTTCACCACGCTGTCTATGTGTGTGGACCATTTCAGTTTGTCTGTGATGTGTGTGCCAAGGAACTTAAAACTTTCCACTGCTGATCGATGTGGATAGGGGGGTGCTCCCTCTGCTATTTCCTGAAGTCCACAATCATCTCCTTTGTTTTGTTGACGTTGAGTGAGAGGTTGTTTTCCTGACACCACACTCCGAGTGCCCTCACCTCATCCCTGTAGGCTGTCTGGTCATTGTTGGTAATCAAGCCCACCACTGTTGTGTCATCTGCAAACTTTATAATTGAGTTGGAGGCGTGCATGGGCCCCCGTGGGCCCCAGTGTTGAGGGTCAGCAAAGTGGAGATGTTGTTTCCTACCTTCACCACCTAGGGCGGCCCCACAGAATGTCCAGGACCCAATTGCACAGGGCAGGGTTGAGAGCCAGGGCCTCCAGCTTGATGATGAGCTTGGAGGGTACCATGGTGTTGAATACTGTGCTGTAGTCAATGAAAAGCATTCTTACATAAGTATTCCTCTTGTCCAGATGGAATAGGGCAGTGTGCAGTGTGATGGCGATTGCATCGTCTGTGGACCTGTTGGGGCGGTATGCAAACTGAAGTGGGTCTAGTGTGGTCTAAGGTGGAGATGATATGATCCTTGACTAGTCTCTCAAAGCACTTCATGATGACAGAAGTGAGTGCTACGGGGTGGTAGTCATTTTTTAAAATGTATTTTATTTAACCTTTATTTAACCAGGTAGGCTAGTTGAGAACAATTTGTCATTTACAAATGAGACCTGGCCAAGATAAAGCAAAGCAGTGCGACACAAACAACAACACAGGTTACACATGTAATAAACAAGCATAACACAATAGGGGAGGAAAAGTATATATACAGTGTTTGCAAATGAGGTAAGATAAGCGAGGTAAGGCAATAAATAGGCCACAGTGGCGAAATAATTACAATTTAGCAGTGATAGATGTGCAGAAGATGAATGTGCAAGTAGAGATACTGGGATGCAAAGAAGCAACAAAAAAATAACAGTATAGGGATGAGGTAGTTGGATGGGCTATTTACAGATGGGCTACGTACAGGTGCAGTGATCTGTGAGCTGCTCTGACAACTGGTGCTTAAAGTTAGTGAGGGAGATTAATTTAGTTCAGTTATCTTTGCCTTCTTGGGTACAGGAACAATGGTGGCCATCTTGAAGCATGTGGGGACAACAGACTGGGATAGGGAGCGATTGTATATGTCCGTAAACATGCCAGCCAGCTGCTCTTAGGACGTGGCTAGGGATGGCGTCTGGGCCAGCAGCCTTGCTAGGGTTAACACGTTGAAATGTTTTACTCACGTCGGCCACAGAGAAGGAGCGGGGGGAGTGCAGTCCTTGTTCGCGGGCCGCGACAGTGGCACTGTATTATCCTCAAAGCAGGCCAAAAAAAGTGTTTAGTTTGTCTGGAAGTGTGACGTTGGTGTCCGTGACGTGGCTGTTTTTTTTTTGTAGTCCGTGATTTCCTGTCGACCCGGTTTATATTTAGCCATGTTCCCAGAACTCTTTCCATGGTTAAATGCGGTGGTTCGTGCTTTCAGTTTTGCGTGAATGCCGCCATCCATCCACAGTTTCTGGTTAGGGTAGGTTTAATAGTCACCGTGGGTACAACATCTCCAATGCACTTCTTCATAAACTCACTCACCGAGTCAGCATATAGATTGATGTTGTTATCTGAGGCTGATTGGAAGATATCCCAGTCCGCGTGATCAAAACAATCTTGAAGTATGGATTCCGATTGGTCAGACCAGCGTTGAATGGTTCTCGTCACTGGGTACACCCTGTTTGAGTTTCTGCCTACAAGACGGTAGAAACAAGATGGTGTAGTGGTCGGATTTAACGAAGGGAGGACAGGGGAGGGCTTTGTATGCATCGTGGAAGTTAAAGTAGCAGTGGTCGAGTGTATTACCCCCGCGCGTAGTGCAATCAATATGATGATAGAATTTAGGTAGCCTTGTTCTCAAATTTGCTTTGTTAAAATACCCAACTACAATAAATGCATCCTCAGGATATATGGTTTCCCGTATACATAGAGTCCAGTGAAGTTCCTTGAGGGCTGTCTTGGTGTCTGGTTGAGGGGGAATGTACACAGCTTTGACAATAACTGACAAGAATTCTCTTGGGAGGTAATATGATCTCTGGTAGAACCGCTGTTTGAAACATACTAGGGAATCATAAACCCACAGAACCTGCCAGACCTCATCAGTTGACATAGAACCATTGATAAAGAACCACTTTCATAGAACCCCTTCCATTGAACCACTGCCGTAGAACCCCTTCCATAGAACCACTGCTTGAGAACCCCTTTCATAGAACCACTGCTGTAGAACCCCTTCCATAGAACCACTGCTGTAGAATCCCTTCCATAGAACCATGACTATAGAAATACTTCCCAAGAAGAAAGAATTGTGTGCTTCGGAACCAGAATGATTGAGGCTGAGATTCATATTGTTTTCACATTAGTAATGGGACGGACCAGACTTTGCCCTTTCACTTTTCTCTTTACTGTTGCTCTGAGTCTGGTCTCATGTGAAGGCCTGTCAAGACCCTGTCAGATATTATAGATCGAAGATTTGATACTTTATTGACCAGTAAGGAATGTTATTTACCTGCCCAGTTCAAATGAAGGAGAGGAGACAAGGAGAGGAAGCTAGTGAGATCATGGTACGAGAGATTCAGTCTCATCTAGATGATGTAATAGATTTCCCATCAACCTTCTCTAGTGAGGCATAACTTCAAGATGAAAGAAGTTTGAAACGTTATAGCATATTTATAGTCCTTTATCAGTCTAGCTATGTAAATAAGTAATACCTTCTTCCAGACGGTAGGAGCTACATGGTTAAGCCTGGGAGAGGAGAGAGGGAGATTGAGGAGGGAGATGGTGGAGAGAGTGGTGGAGGAAAGGGAGGGAGGGAGGAGAGAACTAGGCAGGGTAGATAGAGGGAAGAGGCAGTAGGGAGGAGAGGTATAGGGCAGAGAGGGAGTTGGAAGAGAGGAAAGAGGGAAAGAGAGAAGGGCATGTGGTAGGAAGAGTACTGTGGATCTACGGGAGCAGAACACAGAAAGAGACAGGCCTGTCATAGTGGATGAGTCTCTATGGTGGAAGTGAAAAAAGAAGAAGAAAAAGAGAAAAAAAAGAGTGAAACAATAAAAAAGAAAGACTGGTGGTAAAGGAAAAGAAATCACAACACACTTCCCCTTTTGAGAATCACATTTGTCCTGGACCACTTGATTTCTATCACGGATTGATTCCTAAAAGATAAGTACAAACTATGCTGCACAGTGATAGCTTTTGACCAGCAGTTGATTGTGGATTTTGTTTGCTTCACAAGCGTTTCAATGTGTTGTTACGATAAGGTGGTAGTGTCGGAGCAATGGAGTACATTTTAATTTATTTGCTTTGGTGCCCATCTCTCTCTCCCATTGTTGACAGTTTTATATGATGATAGTATGTGATATACTGGCAGTTATGAGTTTACTACCATGAAAGTAATTCTTTATCATGAAGAATAATCTGCAATATGATTTATTAGTGCCGGATTCTCCATCATCTAAAGCGATAGAGGTTTTCTGGGGATGTATTTAGCTCCATCTCCTTCTCTCCTTCTCTTTTTCTCTCTCCCTCCCTCTCTTTTTATCTGCCCCTTTATATCTCTCGCTCTCTGCCCGCCTCTGTCTCTCTCACGTTCTCTTCCTCTCTTCCTTGTCATTTATTTATCCGACTCTCTCTTTCTCTCTCCCACTCCCCTTTCTATTCCTTTCCTACCCCCCACAGTGCAGCTACATTGTTTTCCTCGTCAATTTCTCCAGATAGTTTTATTACCATACAGTAATAACTCCCTAGGGGACAACTCAGTCTGGCACCTTAGCAGTTCAAATATGACAGGTAATCAATTTTCCCTTCTAATTAGTGCTCTCCTCCATCTATCCATCCCTTTTTCCTTCGCTCTTTCCTTTGTTTCTCATATTCTCTTTAATAATAGCAATAATATAAAATAATAATATAAAATACATGCCATTCAGCAGATGCTTTTATCCGAAGTGATTTACACTCATGAATGCATACATTTTACGTATGGGTGGTCCCAGGAATTGAACCCACTATCCTGGCTTTGCAACTTGCAGGTGCCATGTTCTATCAACTGAGCTACAGAGCACCAGTGGTCTATATTCAACACTTTAATAATTCAAGTTTAATACTGATCCCCATCAGATTGGCACATTAATAGTTCAACTGTATGATAGACAAGCAATAAGATTTTAATCATTGCCTCTATTGAACACTTATTCTTCCCTTCCTCACCCCTCTTTTATTAAACCATCACTCTCCCTCTTAGGTGTGGCGTCATTATTCCCATATATTAATGCTGTGTATTGAATAGCATGCAAAGAGTTTCACTAACACAGACTGGAATATGTTCCATGATTCATCCGATAACATTGAGGATTTTACCACATCAGTCACCGGCTTCATTCATGTGACCGTACATATCCCAAACAGAAGCCATGGATTACAGGCAATATCCGCACTGAAATGAAGGCTAGAGCTGCAGCTTTCAAGTCTAATCCGAACGTTTATAAGAAATCCCGCTAGAACCTCCGACGAGCCATCAAACAGGCAAAGAGTCAATACAGGACTAAGATAGAATCCTACCACGCTGGCTCTGATGCTCGTCGGATGTGGCAGGTCTTGCAAACTATCACAAATGACAAATGCCTTCTATAGTTGCTTCGAGGCAAGCAACACTGAACCATACATGAGAGCACCAGTTGTTCCGGGCAATTGTGTGATCTTGCCTATGTAAGTAAGACCTTTTAACAGGTTAATATTCACAAGCCCTTGGGGACAGATTTATTACCAGGATGTGTACTCAGAGCATGCTGACACTCAACACGAGGGCCCCTCCTGTACTCACTGTTCACCAATGACTGTGTGGCCACGCACAACACCATCATAACGTTTGCTGACGACATGACAATAGTAGGCTTGATCACCAATGATGATGAGACAGCCTATAGGGAGGAGGTCAGTGACCTGGCAGTGTGGTGCCAGGACAACAACCTTTCCCTCAACATCAGCCAGAAAAGGAGCTGATCGTGGACTACAGGAAACGGAGGGCCGAGCACGCCCCCATCCACATCGACAGGGCTGTAGTGGAGCGGGTCGAGAGCTTCCCAGTTCTTCAGTGTCCATATCACTAAATAATTAACATGGTCCACTCCCACACCAACACAGTTGTGTAGAATGCAGGCAAACACCTCTTCCCCCTCAGGAGGCTGAAAAGATTTGGCATTGGCCCTCAGATCCTCAAAAAGTTCTTCAGCTGCACCATTGAGAGCATCTTGACTGACCACCAACACCACCTATAGGCTGTCTCATCATCAACTGCTTGGCATCCGACCGAAAGGCGCTACAGAGGGTAGTGCGTACGGCCCAGTACATCACTGGGGCTGAGCTCCCTAACATCCAGGACCTCTATACAAGGAGGTGTCAGAGGAAGGACCTAAAAAAATGAAAGGCAAGCAGTACCGATGCACCAAGTCTGGAACCAACAGGACCCTGAACAGATTTTACCCCCAAGCCATAAGAGAGCCAAATAGTTAACCAGATAGCTACCCGGATTATCTACATTGACCCCCTTAGCACTAACTATTTTGAATCATCACGCACACTGCTGCTACTGCTTATTATCTATCCTTTTGCCAAGACACTTAACCCTACCTATATATACATACAGTATTTACCTCAATTACCTCGTACCCCTGTAAACATCGACTCGGTACTGGTACCCCGTGTACAGTGCCTTCAGAAAGTACTCACAACTCTTGACTTTTTAAAATGGATTATATTTAGATTTGTCACTGGCCTGCACACAAAAAAACATAATGTCAAAGTAGAATGTTTTTTGTAATATTTACAAAGTCAATAAGTAATCAACCCCTTTGTTATGGCAAGCCTAAATAATTTCAGGAGCATGGTCTCACTCTGTGTGCAATAATAGTGTTTATTTAATATGATTTTTGAATGACTACCTCACCTCTGTGCCCCACACATACAATTGTCTGTAAGGCCCTTCAGTTGAGCAGTGAATTTCAACCACAGATTCAACAAATTGACCAGTGAGGTTTTCCAATTACTCGCAAAGAAGGGCAGCTATTTGCAGATGGGTAGAAAAAAATAAAAGCAGACATTGACTATCCCTTTGAGCATGGTGAAGTTATTACACTTCGGATGGTTGTTCAATGCACCCAGTCATAAAGATACAAAGATACAGGCATCCTTCCTAACTCAGTTGCCAGAGAGGAAGGAAACCACTCAGGGATTTCCGCATGAGGCCAATGTTGAATTGAAAACAGTTACAGTTTAATGGCTGGTATAGGATAAAAATTAGGATGGCTCAACAACAATGTAGTTAATCCATAATACTAACCTAATTGACAGAGCGAAAAGAAGAAAGCCTGTACAGAATCAAAAATATTCCAATACATGCATATTGTTTGCAAAAAGGCACTAAAGTATTACTGCAAAAAAATGCAGCAAAACAATTGACTTTTTTTCCTGAATACAAAGTGTTATGTTTGGGGCATATCCAATGCAACACAGTACTGAGTAACACTCTCCATATTTTCAAGCATAGTGGTGGCTGCATCATGTTATGGGTATACATGTAATCATTAAAGGTCCCACACAGTCATCCTATTTCCCAAGTAAAAATTGCCTTTGAATGACCAAAACATTCCCCATAATATGTTAACACTATCAAAATTCTCAGACCTGAATTTGCTTTATCTTTTCTCTCATCTCTAACTATCCGGAAGCCTGAAAGAACCGGCTGAGTGTGCGGGGAGCTTATATTCATGATCTCGCCTTGAATTGCAGCTCTTTGAAACACCCTTGTGTTCGTTGCAAGGTAACAAGGTCAACAATGGGCCACATGTCATTGATGACCAGGTGAACAATGGGCCACGTCATTCCAAGCGTAAATAATATACCTCACCCCATTATCTCAGCAAATGGCTCTCATGGGCAACAGAACTGATCATGGACTGTTGGATATCATTCAAACAGCAGCAACACAAAATTGCTCTTCTATAGTTGTTTAACTCATTACAGAATAAAGTTCACTGATACATAGCCGTGGGAAGTAGGGGTGCAGTAACACCCCCTGAAAAATCTGAATAAAAAAATATATATTAGAAAAAATTACAATTAAAGATTCACAAAAGTAGTGCACTGGGCCTTTAACAGTCCTGTATTAGTGGATATATCCATCTGCAGCACCAATCTATTGGTGCCTCTGCATTAGTATTATAAATGACAATATCTTCAGAATTTTATTTATTGAACAATAGGCCAGCACAGTCAAAACATTGATCAACATGAACATGTACGAGAAAAAAGGTGAGAAATAATGGCGAGACATAATTTGACAGAAAAACAATAGTAGAGCCATAAGCCTAATACAGTAGCCGGTAATGTTTTTGGAAAGGGAAATGTTTGTTAAATGAGTAGTGAATTTAATTTACTTGAATTGACTAATTCTGAGTTCTAATGCAATTAGTTTATGTAGTGATCTACTCATTCCACAATATGTTTTCTTGTATTTTTGAAGCACTCAATTTCAAATATGGAATATTTGGTCCTGCACTTTTTGGCGAAACTTTTCAATGTTTGTATTTGGAATGTGTGTGCCTGAAATGCTTGATTGATTTGAAATGAATAACTGTGACTTACAGTATGCTGGGTCTGTCTTCACAGGCTTCACAGCATATCCCCCTTCTTTGCCTTGGGAAAGCTTGTATCACACCATTCCTGCTGCGGTGGTTGCCTGGGAAAGCTTGTATCACACCATTCCTGCTGCGGTGGTTGCCTGGGAAAGCTTGTATCACACCATTCCTGCTGCGGTGGTTGCCTGGGAAAGCTTGTATCACACCATTCCTGCTGCGGTGGTTGCCTGGGAAAGCTTGTATCACACCATTCCTGCTGCGGTGGTTGCCTGGGAAAGCTTGTATCACACCATTCCTGCTGCGGTGGTTGCCTGGGAAAGCTTGTATCACACCATTCCTGCTGCGGTGGTTGCCTGGGAAAGCTTGTATCACACCATTCCTGCTGCGGTGGTTGCCTGGGAAAGCTTGTATCACACCATTCCTGCTGCGGTGGTTGCCTGGGAAAGCTTGTATCACACCATTCCTGCTGCGGTGGTTGCCTGGGAAAGCTTGTATCACACCATTCCTGCTGCGGTGGTTGCCTTGGGAAAGCTTGTATCACACCATTCCTGCTGCGGTGGTTGCCTTGGGAAAGCTTGTATCACACCATTCCTGCTGCGGTGGTTGCCTGGGAAAGCTTGTATCACACCATTCCTGCTGCGGTGGTTGCCTGGGAAAGCTTGTATCACACCATTCCTGCTGCGGTGGTTGCCTGGGAAAGCTTGTATCACACCATTCCTGCTGCGGTGGTTGCCTGGGAAAGCTTGTATCACACGATTCCTGCTGCGGTGGTTGCCTTGGGAAAGCTTGTATCACACCATTCCTGCTGCGGTGGTTGCCTGGGAAAGCTTGTATCACACCATTCCTGCTGCGGTGGTTGCCTGGGAAAGCTTGTATCACACCATTCCTGCTGCGGTGGTTGCCTGGGAAAGCTTGTATCACACCATTCCTGCTGCGGTGGTTGCCTGGGAAAGCTTGTATCACACCATTCCTGCTGCGGTGGTTGCCTTGGGAAAGCTTGTATCACACCATTCCTGCTGCGGTGGTTGCCTTGGGAAAGCTTGTATCACACCATTCCTGCTGCGGTGGTTGCCTGGGAAAGCTTGTATCACACCATTCCTGCTGCGGTGGTTGCCTGGGAAAGCTTGTATCACACCATTCCTGCTGCGGTGGTTGCCTTGGGAAAGCTTGTATCACACCATTCCTGCTGCGGTGGTTGCCTGGGAAAGCTTGTATCACACCATTCCTGCTGCGGTGGTTGCCTGGGAAAGCTTGTATCACACCATTCCTGCTGCGGTGGTTGCCTGGGAAAGCTTGTATCACACCATTCCTGCTGCGGTGGTTGCCTGGGAAAGCTTGTATCACACCATTCCTGCTGCGGTGGTTGCCTGGGAAAGCTTGTATCACACCATTCCTGCTGCGGTGGTTGCCTGGGAAAGCTTGTATCACACCATTCCTGCTGCGGTGGTTGCCTGGGAAAGCTTGTATCACACCATTCCTGCTGCGGTGGTTGCCCTGGGAAGCTGAGCAGACAGAGTAGATGTTGAATGGATAATAGCTTGATGATAATGGAAAGACAAAAGGAGATGGAAAGTGAAATAATAATACCCACCCCCTAATCATCAACTTTAGCCTTAAAGACACAAGCTACATCAACTGTCAGACAACAACCCACACAATGGAAGGGCAAACTATTATATAAAGATGGATATAAAGATGATGCCGCATCAAGAAAAACATATTGTAACTTGCAAAACATGCAGGAAGAAAATTACAGACGGAGTCGCAACAATTTCCAACTTTGTTCAACATTTGAAGCTGCACAAAGAAAGGTAAGTCGTGGCTAATATAGCCGACAGCTATGTATTTATAACTGTACTATTGTAGCATGTAGGCTAACGTAACATTAAATCAATGAGCCTCCACACAGTCAGTCAGTGCAGGAACGTGATCATTGCACCCAAGATTGAGCCTCAACTGGCTAGGCAGTTGGTAGTCTAAATCCTGCCTGATGTTCTTAAAACAAGGTCGGGCGATTGTGTATGGGGGGGTCTTTCATGGAGGGGTCTCTCATGACTACCCATGTATTTCCATGGAAATATAACGTTTATTTGGAAAGTAATAAATATATAGATATTTTTAAAAGCAGTCATGATTTGCGTAAATGTAATATACTAACTTACTCTTGTTAAAAATATGAAATGGTATTACATTTGGTGAAGAGCACATTATGACTTGTTTAGGACTCGAAACTCAAAGTTAAAGACTTGAGTCTTGACTTGATACTTGACGGTCTTGACTTGAGACTTGACTTGGGACTTGACTTGGGACTTGAGTGCTAAGCTAAGACTTACTTGTGACTTGTAAAACAATGACTTGGTCCCACCTCTGACAATAGAGTGCTGAGTACCAGGTAGTTAGCAAGTTTGGTAGGCTACTAATGACCATCAGCAGGATCAGAGCTTGGAGAAGCCTCGTTACCATGACTAAACGGTCACGTGACTGGAGAACACCAGACAATACATCACCATAACAGCCCTACACCCACCCACTATTAATGGCGGTACAGCATCCTTCTTCACCATTAGCTTCCTTGCAAGAATCATTGAATGTTCTCCACAATAGATGAAGCAACTTCGCTTGAAGTGTGAACTGCAAAAGTGTGACATGATCATAATTTTCTGTGCAGCCTGTCCACCCGAAATGAAAAGCAGCCACTGCTGTTAGATGTCTTTATTCTTTGGAAAATAGTGTAACATCAAATTAACACTATGGCATCCAGTCACAACACAGTGTGCTTTTCCGTCAGGCTGGTAAGTAGCTTGCTAACTAAAAGTCACAACACAGATAAAAAGGAGATAGTTACCAGTATCATTCTGCCATGTTCTGCTTGAGATATCTTATGGTTTGTAAACAAAGCTGCATGATGCGCTCATGTGATAACGGTTTTAAAGCGCTGCATAATTATAAGACGCTACAATTGGTGTATAATATTTCTGGCATTATGTGACGTTGCACAATGCCGGAAGTAATGCCTGCCTCCTGAATCCAAGCTTTTGACATGGTGGGAGGGGACCAGTAACTTTATGATCAACTTTGTCAGTGTACCAGCTACAGTCATACTTAGGTCAACCTACTATGAACTAGTTTCATCCACATATCCAATTGGATTAAAACCATAATTTTCACTGTTCGGGATTTTCAAAACTTCTTAGTGAACCCTTCGCGCGCCAATCCCGTTAACGGGATTGATTTTAACAACACCCAGTGAAATAGCAGCGCGCCAAATTCAAAAACAGAAATACTCATAATAATAATTCATAAATCATACAAGTGTTATACATCGGTTAAAAGATGAACGTCTTGTTAATCCAGCCACAGTGTCAGATTTCAAAAAGGCTTTACGGCGAAAGCAAACCATGCTATTATCTGAGGACAGCACCCCATCAAACAAACAGATGAAAATCACATTTCAACCCGCCAGGCGCGACACAAAAGTCAGAAATAACATATAATTCATGCCTTACCTTTGTTGATCTTCTTCTGTTGGAACTCCAATATGTCCATTAAACATCACAAATGGTCCTTTTGTTGGATAAATTCTGTCGTTATGTCTCCAAAATGTCAATTTATTTGGAGCGTCCAGAAAAACATTGGTTCCAACTCACGCGACATGACTACAAAGTATCTAATATAGTTACCTGTAAACTTGATCAAAAGATTTCAAACAACTTTCCTAATCCAATTTTTGGTATTTTTAAACGTAAATAATCGCAAAAAATTAAGACGGGATAAACTGTGTTCAATTACCGGACGAAAACAAAGTGGAGCGAGCTTTCAGGTCGCCCGCCCCAACCACAACAGACCCTCGTTCTGAACAGCCCCACTTCTTAATTTCTCAAACGAAAAACATCACCAACACAATGGTTTGCTCTACGATCCCCACAAGTGTCATGGGACTCGTCTGAAGGTAACCCATACAAATGAATGGAAGTATAGAGGTAGTTTGTGGCAGCAAAAATAAGGGGTTAAATATGTGTCCAAAAAAACAACAATATTTCCTGAGCTTTCTTATATCTCCAAGATATGGGACAGACACTTCAGCACCTTATGATTATTTTTTTGCTGTCTTTATTTGCCATTTATGAATGTGCTATTCAATGCACTTCTATGGGCGATAGTAGTAAAGGCCAAATGCAATATTTTATCAAATAAAAATAATCTGTGGCATACCTTCACTGACCTCTAACATGGTGTTCCTCAGCAGAGGTGAGAGGAACAAGGGGAACTCTGGGAAGGAATCTCCATAGTTACACCAAGGCCACCTATTTCAGCAATGAGTCAGAGGACATGTTGTGTTTATCTCTTTCTCCTTTTGTTTTTGTGTTTCTCTCTCACTGTCCTTCTTCCTCTGTGGATGGCCATGACCACATAACCGTACTTGCATTCTCTCTCTCTCTCTCTCTCTCTCTCTCTCTCTCTCTCTCTCTCTCTCTCTCTCTCTCAGGAGCATGACAGACAGAATGAGGTGTTGGGGACAGAATACTGATGTTGTATGAGAAGCCTAGACTAGAAATGACCCTTACAGACACTGAACTTTCAGTTCAGAACTAATGATATGACATTCAGATGATAATCAGAAGGAAAATTGGATTGAATTGGTATATGTTCCTCTCATCATGATCACTCTGGTTGGGTGTGTGTGTGTCTGTGTCTGTGTGCGCGCGCGCGCGTGTGTGCGTGTGTGTCAGCAAAATCACCCTGATCTTGCAGGCTGTTTGATGTGATGTATGGTAATTTACCACTACTTCATATTCACAGAGCCCTCCCCCACCACCGTGTCTCTAACAACAAGCTCTCACATTGTCACTGCAGAATCTTTCTAGTAGTAGTATCTCTCTATTTCAAGGGTTAAGTTTAGGCCCTCATTGTGCATGTTGAAGGTAAGGGTTAAGGTCTGTGATAGGGTTCAAACCAAAAAATAATCTTATAGCAACAGACAATATAAATTATTGTTAATAATTAATATAATGAATGGACATGTTTGTCGGAGTTAATACATTTCTGTTAGGGCAAATCTAGTCTGACAAATTACAAACTTTAGAAGCCTTTTTACACCTTGAATACACAGCAGTTTGCATTTCCTGCTGCACAGGGAAAATATCTGCAACAACAGAGTGATCACATTGTGATACCAGATCTGTAGGCAAACACAAAGAAGATGTGTAAAGAATTTCCTTTCAGATAATGTTAAAGTATATTATATTCCATTCTATAAAATCATGTTTGGATTTTAGAATTCGTATTCAGCTACTCCAGAATAGTACAAACATTGCATGTGTACATTGTGTAGGTGCGTCTGCAGAAATACGCAAAAAACACACACCCCAAACGCACCAACGCCAGCAGGAAAACAAGCAAGGAGAGAGAAGTAATGGCCTAGAGATGTGATGACATGTCATTTGTATTTGGCTGTATCACCGTCCTAGAGGTAAATATGGTCAGAGAGAGAACGACCAGTGTTTAGTGTGTGCAGATGTGTATGTGTGCGCGTGGGCGTGCAAATGTGTGTGTGTGTGTGTGTGTGTGTGGGTGGGTGTGTGCGTGGGTGAGTGAGTTCATACAGCAGAGAGCAGAATAACATGTTACATAACAGCTAGTGGACCATGTCACTGTAACCTCACAAACTGACATACTAAAGCTAGTGCTTATCATATCGAGATAGAAAGGTGAGAGGGAAGGAAGAAGGACAGAGACAGAGAGAAAGAGAGAAAGAGAAAAGATCTGGATCTGGTGTGATGAAACAAAAAGCCTGATATGTATCCCGTGTGTGTGTGTGTACTCACTCTGACATTTAGTGAGGGTCTTTTCAAGAGCTATATGACATTATCTATCTCCCTCCCTGTATTTGTTCTTCCTCTGTCTTTCTCTCTATAACTCTTTCTCTCCTGTTCTCTCTCCCTTTCTCTCTCTCATTCCCACTCTTTCTCTCTAATCCTCTCCAGATGGTATGTAATTGGGAATTCTAATCAACACAGTCCGTACAGCAGGCACGTCCACACAGTTCCATCAATCAACTGATCTCACTGCTGACATATAAAATATGTCTGTCACACACACACACACACACACACACACACACACACACACACACACACACACACACACACACACACACACACACACACACACACACACACACACACACACACACACACACACACACACACACACACACACACACTTCAGCGGCATATTACCTCTATACATCACATTGACAGAGAGCAGAGAGGTACCATTGATTAATTGATGAACATTCTTCAAGACAAATTAACATTTCATCAATTAACAAACCAAGATTCTAAAGCCGTGTGTTTTTTTGTCTGTGTGCGTGTGTGCCTGCATACATGAGTGAGTGAGTGTGCATGCGTGCGTGTGTGTGTGCATGTAATATATTTAAACATTAAGGCACGAGGGGGTGTGGTACATGGCCAATATACCACGGCTAAGGGCTGTTCTAATGCATGACGCAACACAGAGTGCCTGGATACAGCCCTTAGCCGTAGTATATTGGCCATATACCACAAACTCCAGAGGTGTTATTATGGCTATTATAAACTGATTACCAACGTAATTAGAGATAATTTTTTTTGTCATACCCGTGGCAGTCAGCCAATCAGCATTCAGGGCTCGAACCACCCAGTTTATAAAATTCAATATATCTCCTCTCCTCTCTCAGCCTGACATATTCCTGCTGTCTTACTGTACCAAGCATGAACAGCTGTAATAAATGGCCCAATACAGTCCCATGATGACAATTATCTGATTCACAGCCAGCTGCAATTAATCGTTGTCCTCCCTTATGTGTCACTTTAACCTGGATCTGGTTGTAATGGTGCTGTCTCATGTATTACCTGAATGACTGAAATATTAAACAAAGCTGCCGTTGGCTCTACCTGTATGTGATAAGGAGAGTAGAGTGTGGAGGAAAACAGCTTAGTCTCTCTGGAGACGCAGAAGAGCTTCAAAAGAAGAGAAGAGAAAATAAGACATACCTTTGTTTCAAAATATCACTCTCACATAACAAACATGATTTATATATTGTTTCCATCAAAATGTAAAATTTGTCCACACAATTTTAAAGGGCAACTGGATTTCCTGATTCGGCCTTGTTTTTCGTCAATGCTCATTAAGAAAATCTAGCGGTTGTGACTGAAGGCAAATAAGAGTTGTCAAGGCCAGTAGTGAGTACAGCGGGTAGTGAGTACAGCGAGGTAAGCTAAGCTAGTTATGCTATTGAGAGAACAAAGTTTTGAAGAACTTCTCCCTGCTGACTCGCCATTTCAAGATGGTCAGCTAAAGCATGCGTTGTTGAGTCAAGCTAACAGCAGCTGGCTATCCTATCTCGCTGACATTTCTCTGTCAAATCAATTATGGCAAGATCGCAAACGCGTCATGCAAATACATGTTACCATGGAAATGGCCCCTCTCGTCACAGATATTGGTCATGAAGGAGCCCGACTTCTGCTCCTATATCACAGAGGGAGTGAGAGAAAGTCTGTCAACATACAGTCATGGAAGCCAACAGTAAATACACAGCTGAACATATCCAATCAAAGGTCCTTTTTCACAGCTAATTCACAGGGACACGTACCAGCATGGCACTAACTGGTTGGCATTACTCACTCGGGCCCAGGAGTAGTCCATTGGCATCTCCTTACAACATAAAAGACACATATACACGCAGCACTGATTACATTATCAATGGTGGTTATGTGAATTCCAGGAGAGATTGAGCAGATCAAATGTGACCAAAGTGTCTTCCATTACTCTGAAGTGGGCCTGGTGTCTGGCCACTGCCTCGGCCTTCTGTAACAGCTCCTGATATGGTGGTTCCCACGATGCTGCTGAACAACACATCCACTCCTTTTTTATGTAGACTGTGAATGAAATGAAATACTCAGATACATATGGCGATAAAAATTACTTTCTGCAGTTTGGAAGTCATTTATATGCTAATAGAGGGACTGTAACTACAAGCCGTTACTAGGCTGTTTGTTGTTTGCTGCCAGGCCGGTGACGCCGTTACTAGGCTGTTTGCTGTTTGCTGCCAGGCCGGTGACGCCGTTACTAGGCTGTTTGCTGTTTGCTGCCAGGCCGGTGACGCCGTTACTAGGCTGTTTGCTGTTTGCTGCCAGGCCGGTGACGCCGTTACTAGGCTGTTTGCTGTTTGCTGCCAGGCCGGTGACGCCGTTACTAGGCTGTTTGCTGTTTGCTGCCAGGCCGTTGACGGCGTTACTAGGCTGTTTGCTGTTTGCTGCCAGGCCGGTGACGGCGTTACTAGACTGTTTGCTGTTTGCTGCCAGGCCGTTGACGCCGTTACTAGGCTGTTTGCTGTTTGCTGCCAGGCCGGTGACGCCGTTACTAGGCTGTTTGCTGTTTGCTGCCAGGCCGGTGACGGCGTTACTAGGCTGTTTGCTGTTTGCTGCCAAAGCCATAGCCTCATTTGTAGCAGAAAAATACCATCCTTTTGTCCTAGAAAATACACTATAAACTTTTATGAGAACAGGCATGTTAGCAGACGAAGCCCCCAAATGCTAGCTAACTTGCAAATCCATATCTTTGTCCGAGTTGAAATCAGTTGGCTAGCTAGCTAATGTTAGCTTGCCTGTTCAAGTTGAAAAATTATTGAAAGGGAACTGGCTATGATTAGCTAGCAATCTAGTATCCCAGTGCCTGCCCTGTATTGATTCTAAATGCCAATGGGCTACAGTGTCACATTCTGACCTTAGTTCTGTTGTTATGTCTTTGTTTTAGTATGGTCAGGGCGTGAGTTGGGTGGGTTGTCTATGTTCCTTTTTCTATGTGGTGTTTTTGTGTTTGGCCTGGTATGGTTCTCCATTAGAGGCAGGTGTCGTTAATATATTTTCTGTTCAGTGTTTTTTCAGCACCATATACAGGACAGTTTGTTTGTCATTTTATTTATTGTTTCAGTGTTCAATTACTTTATTATAGAATATGGACACTTATCACGCTGCGCATTGATCCTCCGATCCTTCCTACTACTCCTCCTCAGAAGAGGAGGAAGACGAGCGTTACATACAGTTAGCTGTTATTAGATAACTACAGCATCATTCCCCTTTCATGTGGTATCATAGCCTGCCTGGCTCGCTAGCATTGTCAAATAATGTTGTATATCTAAAAGTAGCTACTAGCTAGCTAGTACCAGCTATCTACTTAGCTGATGTATTCACCAGTGGCCTTTACGAGTCCAAAAGGTTCGACCCATTCCAAAATTAACCTTCCCCAGCCCCCGTCCTAGCAGGAGGAATTTTGCCTCTTGGTAGGCCGTCATTGTGAATAAGAATTTGTTCTTAATTGACTTTCCTAGTTAAATAAAGGTTAAATAAATAAACAATCTGGACCCGATATGCATAAATACATTTTTACAAAATAGCGACCCATTCCGAACGGACCCATGGACAACTAGACCCGTTCCGTATAGATCTAGTCTGATCCAGACCCGGTCTGATCTGAGTGAGGGAAGCAGCAGAAATGTATATTTTTAAGCTACTTTATTAACCGGAGGTGATAAGGTGTGAGGGAGAGGAGGTGGCAGCAGGGGCTGTGCTGTGTGTGTCGGCTACTGTGAGTGTCAGCAAGTGACAAGAGGAATAGGAAGGAAAGAAGGAGAGACGAGAGACCGCAACCAACCAAGATGACTCGCGCTATAGTGGGCTAAAAGCTGACATAGCTAGGTTATTTATCATCCAATATGATTACGTAGTACCTGTCTTGACTGCATCAAACCGGGAGAGGCTAGTTAAGCTAGATAAATAGCTAGGCTAATTGAGGCTGCATGTGCTTTCTCGTCCTACACAGTTACAAACAACAACAACTCCATTCAGAATATTAAGTAGCAGCCTGTTGCCTCTTGGGCGTTGTAACCTATCCTTCTCCTTGATCTTTTATTCCATCATTTTAATTCCAATATCCAATTTTAATTTAATTGATTAGATATCATCTTAACTTTGTTTCTCCTAACACAGAGACTCTATGACTGTAGCCTATTGCCGCTTTGATGGTTTATGATTAGTCAACAACAAGCTACAAGCATCACTCTCGTGAAACGCAAAGAGTAGCAGCATAAATTACGCAATTTCTCTTTCTCTCCTTCTACCAGCAGTATCTATATGGGTTCTTCTGGACAAGGAAGTTAAAATGACACATACCCGAGACCCATGACAATCATATCAGATCTGACCCAGAATCGTGACATTATTTAGAATTCTGGACCGGGACACACTCGGGTCTAGAATCGGGTCTCGGGAATTTGGGCACAGTTGAATCCGTGAAAACCTCTAGTGGTTTGACGGTTTGACGGTTTGACCAGTGGTTTGACGGTTGGCAGGCAGCAGAATGTAATCCATTCCTGGCCATCTGGCAATATTGTTGAAACGCATTGGAAGTTTGAACCAACTTCATGGAAGCCCTTTCCACTTCTATTTGCTCAGCAAAATGTGTGGGAGTTGCAGCAATATACAGACTTGACAACAAATGTCCACATGGCAGCTGGGGATGGACCACAACATATTGTCTCTTGACAATTATTGGGCATCGTTGGTAAAAATGGGAATGGAAGTAATCCATACCCAACCCTCCAGGAAGTCGTAACCAACTCACTTACAAAACTGTTTTGGACGAGACTGACTTCATGATAGAAATCATCCTATTTACACTTTGTAGTCAATTTTGATACTACAATTCATGGTTTTGACTCATATCAATGCCACATAGTCCGTTTAAAACCAGCGAAGTTGGTTCTGAGGGGCAGCTGACCTTTAAATAGTATGTGAATGGATCAGAGGGGCAGCTGGATCAGGGAAAAACACAACTGATACTGTATGTTTTCAGTATGTATAACTGTATATATTGTGTCTGTAAACTGTTTTCATTATCCATAATGTACACAGCTTCTTGCAGCTGGGTGTTCCTGACCTATAGAGGAACACGTAAGCACAGAGCTCTGTATGTCTACTCCTGGCTTAGAGAGAGAGAGAGAGAGAGAGAGGAACCTTTCCTTCAACATCCTGTAACCCTGTTAACCTGAATTAGAGAGCCAACCCCCAGGGGAATAGACCTTTCAACGTCAAGGTAAAGAGCAACACACAAGGATACACAGACACACAATACAATTCTAGCATGGATCCACACACACACACGCACACACCTGTCCCTTGAGGAGGCATGTATACAGTATAAAGGTTAGGACAATGTTTGATAATTGAATAATGTACAGAGGAGGAGAGTTAGGAGGAGGAGGGAGGAGGTGCGAGGAGGTGGGAGAAGTTGGGAGGACTGGGGAGGACAGAGAAGGAGCACGGAGAAGGTGGGAGAAGAAGGGAGGATGGAGGAGGGAGAAGGGGGAAGGAGGAGGGAAGAGGGAGAAGGGAGGAGAATGAGGGAGGAGGTAGGAGAAGGTTGGAAAAGAAGGAAGGAGGTGGGAGAAGAGAGGAGGATGGGAAAAGGATGAGGAGAGAGAAGGAGAGAGAAGGGAGAAGGAGGATGAGGGAAAAGGAATGAGGAGGAGAAGGAGGAGGGAGAATGAGGGAGGAGGTAGGAGAAGGTTGGAGAAGAAGGGAGGAGGTGGGAGGAGATGCGACAAGGAGGGAAGTCCCGAGAAGCAGGGAGAAGGAGGGTGAATGGGGGAGGAGGTAGGAGAAGGTGGGAGAAGAAGGGAGGAGGTGGGAGGAGGGAGGAGATGGGAGAAGGAGGGAGGATGGAGAAGGAGGGAGGACAGAGAAGGAGGGGAGGAGAAGGAGGTAGGAGAAGGAGGAGGGAGAATGGAGGAGGGAGGAGGGAGAGAGGAGGAGGAGGGGGAATGAGGGAGGATGTAGGAGAAGGTGGGAGGAGGTGGTAGAATGTGAAAGAAGGGAGGAGGAGGATGGAAAAGGGATGAGGAGGGAGAAGGAGAGAGGAGGAGGGAAGAGGAGTTGGTTGTTCACATCAATCTACTGCTCTAGTTTTATCCTATTCAATGATTCATTTACTTACATTTAATTACTTCTCACCCCACCGCACAAGGTTTTTACACACACAAGTACGAACGCACACACGTACACACGCACGCACACACACGCATGCAAACAAACACACACGCAAAGTTAAAGATGTGAGTATGGTTGTCGTCATGGTGCTAGCAGCAAATTACTGCGACATTATCTCATTTCCGCTGAAGTGATCCCTTTCCTTTCTCCTTTTCTCTCTCTCTTTCTCTCTGTGTCAGTCGCCTGTCTGTTTCATCTCTTGTGTCTTGGGTCCATCTTTTTTAGAACCAGATACAGTCGGAAGGCTGAGGGTCAATTAAGTGATTCACAAAGATGCAGAGCCTACGATTGTTGTTGTTGTTGTCTCCTAATTCCTACTTTGTGTGTTTACGTCTTTACGGCTCAAAGGTGCTGTGTCTGTGACCCACTGCTCTGCCAACCTATTACAACACTAGCACATGGACCTGAACACACACGCATGCACACACACACACACACACACACACACACACACACACACACACACACACACACACACACACACACACACACACACACACACACACACACACACACACACACAGTCTTAATCCGATGAAACCTGCTAATGAGGGATGATCTCTTACTTTCTCAATATAGAAGTCCTCTGAGGTTAGAGTCCTCTGAGGTTAGAGTCCTCTGAGGTTAGAGTCCTCTGAGGTTAGAATCCTTTGAGGTTAGAGTCCTCTGAGGTTAGAATAGAACATAAAGAAAACATTATAACATCAGGATGGCGTGTGTGTGTCCGTGTGTGTGTCCGTGTGTGTATGTTTGTGACAGCTTTAGACACATCTACGGACAACACATCTATGGACGCACTACTATGCATGACTCACACTGAATCTATTTACAGGCTGTTGTGAGGGTTATAGCTAACCTTGTACAGATTGTTTGATGTTGGTGAGGTTTTAGGGCTCTGAGACGTAAATATGAAACGAAGCCAGAGGGATAAATGACAATACTGTTAACGTCTATGTGATTTTGAAATTGACTCCCTTTTACAAAGGGTGGATGTGGAGAAGCAGAATTGTAACTATTTGATTGTAACAACTATAGTAGATTGTTGACCAGACAGTCTCTGTGAGACTCAGAAGAGAACAGACACAGAGGTTTAGACAACAAGTGACTCATCGTCCCAATTGGTTTTTCAAAGAAGAAATGTTCCTCCTCAACCTGTTACATATTACATGAAGGGATGAAGAGGGACACTTATTATGGTGACACACACGCATCACTTTGTTCTTCCCCCGAATCCTCTCCTATCAATGGCTCAAGGAACCAACTACACAGGATGAAGAATGAAGAAATCTAAAGGGTATCCCTGTATAGGCTTCTTTCTCTCTCTCTCTCTCTCTGTGTGTGTGTGTGTGTGTGTGTGTGTGTGTGTGTGTGTGTGTGTGTGTGTGTGTGTGTGTGTGTGTGTGTGTGTGTGTGTGTGTGTGTGTGTGTGTGTGTGTGTGTGTGTGTGTGAGTGTGTGCGTGCACATGCGTGCGTGCGTGTGCAAGCATTTTGAACATGCATGTGTGTGCCTGCCTGCCTGCAAGTGTGTGTGTGCACTTCAACCGTGTACAGTTGAATTTTGGCCCGTTCCTCCTGACAGAGCTGGTGTAACTGAGTCAGGTTTGTAGACCTCCTTGCTCGCACACACTTTTTCCGTTCTGCCCACAAATTTTCAAAAGGATTGAGGTCAGGGCTTTGTGATGGCCACTCCAATACCTTGACTTTGTTGTACTTAAGCCATTTTGCCACAACTTTGGAAGTATGCTTGGGGTCACTGTCCATTTGGAAGACCCATTTGTGACCTAGCTTTAACTTCCTGACTGATGTCTTGAGATGTTGCTCCATTATATCCATATAATTTTCCAGTCCCTCCTGCAGCAAGCACACCCACAACATGATGCTGCCACCCCCATGCTTCACGGTTGGGATGGTGTTCTTCGGCTTGCAAGCCTACCCTTTATCCTCCAGACATAACGATGGTCATTATGGCTAAACAGTGCTATTTTTGTTTCATCAGACCAAAGAAGATTTCTCCAAAAAGTACAATCTTTGTCCCCATGTGCAGTTGCAAACCGTAGTCTGGCTTTTTTATGACGGTTTTGGAGCAGTGACTTCTTTCTTGCTGAGCGGCCTTTCAGGTTATGTCGATATAGGACTCGTTTTCCTGTGGATATAGATACTTTTGTACCTGTTTACTCCAGCATCTTCACAAGGTCCTTTGCTTTTGTACTAGGATTGATTTGCACTTTTCGCACCAAAGTACGTTCATCTCTAGGAGACAGAACGCATCTCCTTCCTGAGCATTATGACGGCTGCGTGCTCCCATGGTGTTTATACTTGCGTACAATTGTTAGTACAGATGAACGTGGTACCTTCAGGCATTTGGAAATTGCTCCGAAGGATGAACCAGACTTGTGGAGGTCCACAATTTTTTTTCTGAGGTCTTGGCTGATTTCCTTTGATTTTTCCATGATGTCAAGGAAAGAGGCACTGAGTTTGAAGATAGGCCTTGAAATACATCCACTGGTACGCCTCCAATTGTCTCAAATTATGTCAATTAGCCTATCAGAAGCTTCTAAAGCCATGACATCATTTTCTGGAATTTTCCAAGCTGTTTAAAGGCAAAGTCAACTTAGTGTATATAAACTTCTGACCCACTGGAATTGTGATATAGTGAATTATAAGTGAAATAATCTGTCTGTGAACATTTGGTGGAACAATTACTTGTGTCATGCACAAAGTAGATGTCCTGACTGTTTTTTAACAGGAAATTTGTGAACTGGTTGAAAAACAAGTTTTAATGACTCCAACCTAAGTGTATGTAAAATTCTGACTTCAACTGTATGTGTATGAGTGTGTTCCCATTCACAGCAAAGAGGATTATACAGCCTGTCCTAACAGAAAGGTGAAGGCGAAACGCAGACTACAGGGATGAATGGGACATGAGTGACATTTCTGTGAAGCAGTGTATTGTAAAGCTCTTTGGTTACTCTCAATCTATGGTGGAGTTGAATGAACTAAAATGGACTGAATGAATTGACTTGGAATTGACCCCAACCAAGATTGAGCAATTGAACTGAATTAGTTGAAATGGAACTGACCCAAGCCTTACACTGAACCCCTAGAAATGTCACGATCGTTGGAATAAATGGACCAAGGCGCAGTGTGCGAAGAGTTCCACATGTTTATTCAATGAAACTCACAAAAACAGTAAAGAGTAACGAAACGTGACGCAAATGCAGTGCTCATAGGCACTACACAAAAACAAGATCCCACAACAAACAGGTGGGAAAAGGCTGCCTAAATATGATCCCAAATCAGAGACAACGATAAACAGCTGCCTCTGATTGGGAACCATACCAAGCCAACCTAGAAATAAAGAAACTAGAACGCCCACCCTAGTCACACCCCGACCTAACCAAAATAGAGAATAAAGGATCTCTAAGGTCAGGGTGTGACAAGAAACAAGGACAGGCTTATGCTTGAATATGTCAGGGATGAGATGATGAGCACTGGAACATGCTTGTCATCAGCCTCCATCTTCCTACTGAGATCTGTCTGTCATCAGCCTCCATCTTCCTACTGAGATCTGTCTGTCATCTTCCTATTGAGATCTGTCTGTCATCAGCCTCCATCTTCCTACTGAGATCTGTCAGTTATCAGCCTCCATCTTCCTACTGAGATCTGTCAGTCATCAGCCTCCATCTTCCTACTGAGATCTGTCAGTCATCAGCCTCCATCTTCCTACTGAGATCTGTCTGTCATCAGCCTCCATCTTCCTACTGAGATCTGTCTGTCATCAGCCTCCATCTTCCTACTGAGATCTGTCAGTTATCAGCCTCCAACTTCCTACTGAGATCTGTCAGTCATCAGCCTCCATCTTCCTACTGAGATCTGTCTGTCATCAGCCTCCATCCAGGCGGGATCACATCCGGCCTTTATTTGGGAGTCCCATAGGGCAGCAAAAAATTGTCCCAGCGTCGTTCAAGTTTGGCCGGGGTAGGCCGCCATTGTAAATAAGAATTTGGGGAGGATAAGAGGGGTGAACAGGTGGAGCGATAGAGTAAATGAGGGGAGGATAAGAGGGTGAACAATGGAGCGATAGAGTAAATGAGGGGAGAGGGGAGTGACGGAGGAAGAGGAAAGAAAGTAGAGGGAAAGATATAAATGGATGGGTGGATGGAGAGAAGAGAGAGAGACTGATGATGTTAACCTGCACCATTGCATAAGTCAAAGATAAATAGACCTAGAGTTCCATTAGGTTCAGGTTCTGCTGAGTTAGAGGAGTTAGAGACATGTTCTGCACTAAGAGGGGATAGTCCTGCTGTACCTGCTCACCCTCATTTCTCCTTGTACCTCTCTCTCTTCATGGACTTGTTTTACTCACCTCTTAATTTCAGCAGGTCTCCACAGAACACACAAAGTGCTGACTGCGTAGGAATGTCAGCACTTTTATGCCAATCTAAATTTGTCCGGCTTCGCTGCACTTAGAACTACCCCCCTCCTAAATAGTAGTAGGTACACTTGGGACTAAGAACTGGCCTAAGCAATAATTATTTATTTCCTCTTGCGTAGTTTATGATGTAACATTATCGACAAGCAAATACAAACACATGCACACAGATCTACACAGAACAGCGTCCTAATAATGAGTTGCACCCTTCCGTCAGGGAATGGACTCTACAAGCTGTCAAAAGCATTACACAGGGATGCTGGCCCATGTTGACTCCAATGCTTCCCACAGTTGTGTCAAGTTGGCTGGATGTCCTTTGGGTGGTGGACCATTCTTGATACACACGGGTGTGGAGAAACCCAGCAGTGTTGCATTTCTTGACACAAACCGGTGCTCCTGGCACCTACTATCTTACCCCATTCAAAGGCACTTACATTTCTTGTCTTGCCCTTTCACCCTCTGAATGGCACCCGTACACAATCTTTGTCTCAACGCTTAAATGTGGTTCTTTAACCTGTCTCCCCCTCTTCATCGACCCTGATGGAAGGAGATTTAACAAGTGGCAGCAATGAGAGATATTAGCTTTCACCTGGATAATCTACGTCATGGAAAGAGTTCTTCATGTTTTTACAATCAGTGTATATCTATATATAAATTACACACACACACACACACACACACACACACACACACACACACACACACACACACACACACACACACACACACACACACACACACACACTCTCTCTCGAAACAACTCCTGTATTTCCTCGTCTGTGCCTTTTAGAAAGTGGTACAGGCAGGTATGGAGAGACCGAGGCCTAGGCTTGTCAAGGAGAATAGGGTCCTGCATCCATCATTTCCTTGAACAGGTGTTGTTGCTCTTTCCACTGACTCAGTAATATACTGCCATCACCAGCACATACACTCATGCACGGACATGCACATATGCGGACAAACACACACATTCATTGACGTCACTGAAAAAAATTGTTCTTCAGAGTGCAGATCACAGATAAAAACATTTATCAAGGTCCAGAATGGTGAAGGCAGCAGCAGATTTTGGTTTGTTTTGGTCTGTGTCGTGAAGTGACAGTATTCCTGTTAAACTCTCTCTGCTCAGGTCTTCAGTTACAGTTTTTCCCAATTGCTAAAACAAAATTTTGCAAACTAGGCTGGTTTTATCAAAATACTTAACACAATTCACAAAACCACACACCCAAACTGCAAAATACCTCATATATCCTGCAAAATGAAGCACTGCAACCAAAACTACATATAGCATTATCAAAATCAAATGGCACACACTTCATTCATATTGCCAGATTTTTGTCTAACCAATTACACAGCTGTTGAGCATAATTTTTTTTATTTTTCACCAAACAAGTCAGTGCAACATTTGCACAGTAGATATATTTACATTGGACTGAACAAAAATATGCTCACAAAAAAACAGTAAACTTGAAAAAGAAAATTGCAGAAAGAATATATAGAAAAAATATATAGAAAAAAAGAGTCAAGAAAAATAATTAGGCAGCATCTTGCCTCACAGCTGGGTCTGGCCACACCGCCTCGTCCACATCACAGGCATCATCTTGCCTCACAGCTGGGTCTGGCCACACCGCCTCGTCCACATCACAGGCATCATCTTGCCTCACAGCTGGGTCTGGCCACAACACCTCGTCCACATCACAGGCATCATCTTGCCGCACAGCTGGGTCTGGCCACACCGCCTCGTCCACATCACAGGCATCATCTTGCCTCACAGCTGGGTCTGGCCACACCGCCTCGTCCACATCACAGGCATCATCTTGCCTCACAGCTGGGTCTGGCCACACCGCCTCGTCCACATCACAGGCATCATCTTGCCTCACAGCTGGGTCTGGCCACACCGCCTCGTCCACATCACAGGCATCATCTTGCCTCACAGCTGGGTCTGGCCACACCGCCTCGTCCACATCACAGGCATCATCTTGCCTCACAGCTGGGTCTGGCCACAACACCTCGTCCACATCACAGGCATCATCTTGCCGCACAGCTGGGTCTGGCCACACCGCCTCGTCCACATCACAGGCATCATCTTGCCTCACAGCTGGGTCTGGCCACACCGCCTCGTCCACATCACAGGCATCATCTTGCCTCACAGCTGGGTCTGGCCACAACACCTCGTCCACATCACAGGCATCATCTTGCCTCACAGCTGGGTCTGGCCACACCGCCTCGTCCACATCACAGGCATCATCTTGCCTCACAGCTGGGTCTGGCCACACCGCCTCGTCCACATCACAGGCATCATCTTGCCTCACAGCTGGGTCTGGCCACACCGCCTCGTCCACATCACAGGCATCATCTTGCCTCACAGCTGGGTCTGGCCACAACACCTCGTCCACATCACAGGCATCATCTTGCCGCACAGCTGGGTCTGGCCACACCGCCTCGTCCACATCACAGGCATCATCTTCCCTTGCCAGACATCGAGGGAAGAAGTGCCTTGAGTGCCTTATCCATCCCTGAATCGCGCCCACATCAATCTCATCACATGCCTCTTCCATAGCCTGCACAAGAGGCCTGCGCACAAAGGGCTGCCGGTCGTATTCCTTCCACCGCCATGCCGAAAACAACTCTTCTATGGGTTTCAGAAATGGTGAGTATGGTGGGAGGTTTTGCACGAGAAATGCATGATGAAAGCTCACGCTGTCCCATACTACAACGTATCGGGTTCTTTGATGGTCTGCATCATTCATACGCTCTGGTGGTATGAGAATGTTGTGGAGTCTGTCCAGAAATATGAGAATATGGGCTGTGTTGTATGGTCCAAGGTTGGCGTGGCGGTGGAGGACACCATGCGTATTGGAGATGGCAGCGCACATTGTGATGTTCCCACCACGTTGGCCAGGAACATCTATAATGGCTCTGTGGCCAATGACGTTTCTCCCACTTCTTCTGGTCTTTGCTAGGTTGAACACAGCCTCATCTATAAAGATGAACTCATGTGGGATTGCATGAGCATCCATTTCCAGTACTCCCTGAAAACATAGAACAAAAGCAGTCAATATGGTGTTATCCAGTACACTGGGAAACAATGTTGCGTGTAGTGTACTGCAGTCAATATTGTATTTACATCCACATATGCTCGTCTGACCTCTTTGTTTCTTTGAGAGTTTCTCTCAAATGGCACCTTATAAAGTTGTTTCATTCTGATTTGGTTTCGCGTGAGAATGCGAGCCAATGTGGACAGACTGACTCGTTGAATGTTGTTGAATATGGTGTTGTCTTGGATGATGTGGCTTTGAATTTCTCGTCATTTGATTTCATTATTTTCCAAAACCAAGTTTACAATGGCAGCTTCCTGTACCCCGGTGAACACTGGGGCCCCTTCCTCCACCATGGCTGTGGCCCCTTCCTCCACCATGGCTGTGGCCCCTTCCTCCACCATGGTTGTGGCCCCTTCCTCCACCGTGGTTGTGGCCCCTTCCTCCACCATGGCTGTGGCCCCTTCCTCCACCATGGTTGTGGCCCCTTCCTCCACCATGGTTGTGGCCCCTTCCTCCACCGTGGTTGTTGCCCCTTCCTCCACCATGGCTGTGGCCCATTCCTCCACCGTGGCTGTGGCCCCTTCCTCCACCGTGGTTGTGGCACCTTCCTCCACCATGGTTGTGGCCCCTTCCTCCACCGTGGTTGTGGCCCCTTCCTCCACCATGGTTGTGGCCCCTTCCTCCACCATGGTTGTGGCCCCTTCCTCCACCATGGTTGTGGCCCCTTCCTCCACCGTGGTTGTGGCCCCTTCCTCCACCATGGTTGTGGCCCCTTCCTCCACCATGGTTGTGGCCCCTTCCTCCACCATGGTTGTGGCCCCTTCCTCCACCGTGGTTGTGGCCCCTTCCTCCACCATGGTTGTGGCCCCTTCCTCCACTGTGGTTGTGGCCCCTTCCTCCACCATGGTTGTGGCCCCTTCCTCCACCATGGTTGTGGCCCCTTCCTCCACCGTGGTTGTGGCCCCTTCCTCCACCATGGTTGTGGCCCCTTCCTCCACCGTGGTTGTGGCCCCTTCCTCCACCGTGGTTGCGTCTCTCAGTCTTTTAGAAAAACCAAAAAACTGAAATATAGGGCTTGGACAATGCAGCTTAAAAATATTTCCCCCACAGTAGAGTAAATTCTACAGGAAATGTGTGCAGTTAGTGTATGACATCAGCCATTCATGAAGTAAACAGGTGTCACCCAACTGATACACTGTGACATGGGGTGTACTACATAATGTGAAAGACATTTTGGTTACATAACCTGTACTCCAGTCTAAATGGAGTATGACACAGGCGACAGTAAAGCGGCTCAAGTTGGGCTGCACTCTCGATCCAGCCTCTCACATTGTCAGCCCATGGTTGACATGATCAACTAAGGTTGCTCTGATTTCATTTGAAAGTTGTTGTCTTCTTTGGCCATGAACTCCTCTACAAGCTCTACACCTACCTCTCACTCTTCCTCCCACTCTCATTCTCACCCTCCCTCTTCCTCTCTCTGCAACGGCTTCCATTGTTGCTGTAAAACAAAAGGTGCTCGCTCACCTGTGGTCTTTTCATAGTACTTCCTGATTGAAGTGGTAACATTTAACCATTGAGGTGTTTGGCCATGTGGCACATGTATTGGCCAATTAGCTCATGTAGCGTAATTTTGAATGGCAGTGTTTTGAAATGGCAAATGTGACTTTATGTCAGATTGTTGTGTCTTATGCAGAGAACCGTGTGCAGTGCATTTAAAAAGTGCCATTTTGAATTGCAAAATGTGTGTAAAGCAGAAAATGTGTTTAGACTTTTGGAGACTTGAGAAGAGGTTTTGCTCTCTGTGTGTCAGTTTAAATAATTGTGCTGTGCATGTCATTTTAGTGTGTTAGCAATTGGAAAAAACTGTAAATCGTTTGATATAATTCCCCCTGCCTCTGCAGACTGAGCATCCTGCTAGCCAGGACTGGCAATTAAGCTCATCACCCTTACAACACAGCTTAATAAGGGCTAAAGATACCATCTGATACACACACACCGTCAGCGTCTGAAGCAACTGTCTCAAAAGACGCCTTGATCTGTTATGTTTATATTGTGTGTGTGTATGTTTGTGTGTGTGTGTGTGTGTGTGTGTGTGTGTGTGTGTGTGTGTGTGTGTGTGTGTGTGTGTGTGTGTGTGTGTGTGTGTGTGTGTGTGTGTGTGTGTGTGTGTGTGTGTGTGTGTGTGTGTGTGTGTGTGTGTGTGTGTGTGTGTGTGTCTAGCAGCAGGTCGGCACGACCTTGAAGATGTTCACAGTGGGGTGTGTGTGAGAGATGGTTTGGCTCGATGCTCTTTTGGACACAATGATAAAATCTATTACGTGACATGCTGACACAAGCATCGTCCTCCCCCTAAGCTCCTCCATTAGACGCGTGTGTGTCCTACCTAGAACAAGGGACAAAGCTGTCAACAGGAGGCTATTTCCAGACACACCTCTTCAGTCTGAGGTCAGTGTGAATGTATTGTAGCGATGCTGCTCTTGGTAAGAATACAATAAGGTAGATGGGGACGGACGGCCGGACGGGACACACACACACGCGCACTGCAGTGTATGGTGCAGACAGACAGACACTACAGTGTATGGCGCTTTAGTATATGTCATCTGTAGGAAACCAAGAATCAACAGTATTGTAATTAGTTCGGGTAGAATAACTGAATCAATACTCATTACATAGACCTGGGAAAACATCACCATCATCCCCATAGGATTTAAGCAGACATGAAAGGAGAGAGAAAGAGAGAGAGAGAGGTGGAAAAGAGAGAGAGCGAGAGAGGGGAGAGGTCGAAAGAGAGAGAGAGGGGGGAGGGAGAGGTAGAAAGAGAGAGAGAGAGCGCAAGGGGGGAGAGAGGGGAGAGGTAGAAAGAGAGCGAGAGAGAGAGAGATGGGAGCTAGGTAGAGAGAGAGGGAAGGGAGAGAGAGATGAAGAGAGAGAGAGAGATGGGAGCTAGGTAGAGAGAGAGAGGATGAGAGAGAGAGATGGGAGCTAGGTAGAGAGAGGGAAGGGAGAGAGAGAGGAAGGGAGAGAGAGAGAGATGGGAGCGGGGTAGAGAGAGAGGGAAGGGAGAGAGAGAGAGATGGGAGCGCGGTAGAGAGAGAGGGAAGGGAGAGAGAGAGAGGGATGGGAGTGAGGTAGAGAGAGAGGGAAGGGAGAGAGAGAGGAAGAGAGAGAGAGAGAGAGAGAGAGAGAGAGAGAGAGAGAGAGAGGAGGAGAGAGAGAGAGAGAGAGATGGGAGCTAGGTAGAGAGAGAGAGAGGAAGGGAGAGAGAGAGGAAGAGAGGGGAAGAGAGTGGGAGAGAGAGATGGGAGCTAGGTAGAGAGAGAGGGAAGGGAGAGAGAGGGAAGAGAGAGAGAGAGAGAGATGGGAGCTAGGTAGAGCGAGAGGGAAGGGAGAGAGAGAGAGATGGGAGCTAGGTAGAGAGAGAGAGGAAGGGAGAGAGAGAGGAAGAGAGAGAGAGAGAGGGAAGAGAGTGAGAGAGAGATGGGAGCTAGGTAGAGAGAGAGGGAAGGGAGAGAGAGGGAAGAGAGAGAGAGAGAGATGGGAGCTAGGTAGAGCGAGAGGGAAGGGAGAGAGAGAGATGGGAGCTAGTTAGAGCGAGAGGGAAGGGAGAGAGAGAGAGAGAGAGAGAGAGAGAGAGAGAGAGATGAGAGCTAGGTAGAGAGAGAGGGAAGGGAGAGAGAGAGGGAGATGGGAGCTAGGTAGAGAAAGAGGAAGGGGGAGAGAGAGGAAGAGGGAGAGAGATGGGAGCTAGGTAGAGAGAGTGAAGGGAGCAAGGTAGAGAGAGAGAGGAAGGGAGAGAGAGAGGAAGGGAGAGAGAGAGATGGGAGCTAGGTAGAGAGAGAAGGAAGGGAGAGAGGGAGGAAGAGAGAGAGAGAGATGGGAGCGAGGTAAAGAGAGGAAGGGAGATATGTGTATGTAGGAGAATGAGACATAAGAAGAACATGTAGGCCGATAAGGTATGTGGGTTTGACATCAAGCATGTGGACACCTTTTTCAACATCTTCTGTAAAAATAGGTTTGAGTAGTATATATTGTATCACAACTCCAGTATACAGCCCTGTGTGGGTTGGAATCGTGAGTGGGCATTGCAGTGACTAGATGGTAGTCTATTGTATCTCACCAATCTCCCAAAATAGACCAGAAGTTACATAAAAAGGTTCAAATGTAACTTCTTAGAAAAAAGGTTTCAGAAGCTTTCCTTCGACTGTTACCATAGGAGAACCTTTTTTGGTTCCAGGTAGAACCCTCTGTGGAAAGGATTCTACATGTAACCCAAAATAACCTGTAACTAAAATGGTTCTACCTGGAACCAAAAAGGGTACTTCAAGCGGTTCTCCTATGGGGACAGCATCTGTTTCACTAAGAGTTGATTTCTATCTCTACAGTATGTCCACCATGAGAAGACAAAAAATTATCCTGCTCCTAAAAGGTCAATCCTTTGTCACCTAGCTGTTTGTTTTCATGCCCTTTTCAATGTTCCATCACCAGTGCACAGGAGTGATGTGCGTTTTACCAAGTATCCCTACATATGTCACACATATAAACCTTTATGAAGGTGTGGTGGTGGAAACTAGCACAGATACAGTAATGTGTGTTATTAGTGACTGAAGGTGTGGTGGTGGAAACTAGCACAGATACAGTAATGTGTGTTATTAGTGACTGAAGGTGTGGTGGTGGAAACTAGCACAGATACAGTAATGTGTGTTATTAGTGACTGAAGGTGTGGTGGTGGAAACTAGCACAGATACAGTAATGTGTGTTATTAGTGACTGAAGGTGTGGTGGTGGAAACTAGCACAGATACAGTAATGTGTGTTATTAGTGACTGAAGGTGTGGTGGTGGAAACTAGCACAGATACAGTAATGTGTGTTATTAGTGACTGAAGGTGTGGTGGTGGAAACTAGCACAGATACAGTGTGTGTGTTATTAGTGACTGAAGGTGTGGTGGTGGAAACTAGCACAGATACTGTAATGTGTGTTATTAGTGACTGAAGGTGTGGTGGTGGAAACTAGCACAGATACAGTAATGTGTGTTATTAGTGACTGAAGGTGTGGTGGTGGAAACTAGCACAGATACAGTAATGTGTGTTATTAGTGACTGAAGGTGTGGTGGTGGAAACTAGCACAGATACAGTAATGTGTGTTATTAGTGACTGAAGGTGTGGTGGTGGAAACTAGCACAGATACAGTGTGTGTGTTATTAGTGACTGAAGGTGTGGTGGTGGAAACTAGCACAGATACAGTAATGTGTGTTATTAGTGACTGAAGGTGTGGTGGTGGAAACTAGCACAGATACAGTAATGTGTGTTATTAGTGACTGAAGGTGTGGTGGTGGAAACTAGCACAGATACAGTAATGTGTGTTATTAGTGACTGAAGGTGTGGTGGTGGAAACTAGCACAGATACAGTAATGTGTGTTATTAGTGACTGAAGGTGTGGTGGTGGAAACTAGCACAGATACAGTAATGTGTGTTATTAGTGACTGAAGGTGTGGTGGTGGAAACTAGCACAGATACAGTAATGTGTGTTATTAGTGACTGAAGGTGTGGTGGTGGAAACTAGCACAGATACAGTAATGTGTGTTATTAGTGACTGAAGGTGTGGTGGTGGAAACTAGCACAGATACAGTAATGTGTGTTATTAGTGACTGAAGGTGTGGTGGTGGAAACTAGCACAGATACAGTGTGTGTGTTATTAGTGACTGAAGGTGTGGTGGTGGAAACTAGCACAGATACAGTGTGTGTGTTATTAGTGACTGAAGGTGTGGTGGTGGAAACTAGCACAGATACAGTGTGTGTGTTATTAGTGACCTAAGGTGTGGTGGTGGAAACTAGCACAGATACAGTGTGTGTGTTATTAGTGACTGAAGGTGTGGTGGTGGAAACTAGCACAGATACAGTGTGTGTGTTATTAGTGACTGAAGGTGTGGTGGTGGAAACTAGTACAGATACAGTGTGTGTGTTATTAGTGACTGAATGTGTGGTGGTGGAAACTAGCACAGATACAGTGTGTGTGTTATTAGTGACTGAAGTTGTGGTGGTGGAAACTAGTACAGATACAGTGTGTGTGTTATTAGTGACTGAAGGTGTGGTGGTGGAAACTAACACAGATACAGTGTGTGTGTTATTAGTGACTGAAGGTGTGGTGGTGGAAACTAGTACAGATACAGTGTGTGTGTTATTAGTGACTGAAGGTGTGGTGGTGGAAACTAGTACAGATACAGTGTGTGTGTTATTAGTGACTGAAGGTGTGGTGGTGGCACCTACATGGTAAATGGTTGATAAAGAGATAATGACTGGGGGAGGAGATGGGGAGAGGGAGAGAGGAGAGAGAAGAGGAGGAGGGGGAGGGGGAGAGAGGAGGAGAGAAAGAGGAGGAGGGGAGGAGGGAGAGAGGAGGAGAGAGAAGAGGAGAGAAAGAGGAGGAGGGGGAGGAGGGAGGGGGGGAGGAGGGAAGGAGGGTGAGAAAATAGTGTTGCAGACTAGTAATGACCCTCCTGTGCCTTTTATGAGCATTGTGTGTGTGTGTGTGTGTGTGTGTGTGTGTGTGTGTGTGTGTGTGTGTGTGTGTGTGTGTGTGTGTGTGTGTGTGTGTGTGTGTGTGTGTGTGTGTGTGTGTGTGTGCGTGCGTGCGTGCGTGCGTGCGTGCGTGCGTGTGTGTATGTATGTATGTATGTTATAAAGATGGGGTCACAATAGCCCCATAGCTATGATTTAAATTAGACTGTTGGTCCCTGTTATACCCCATCAGCCCCTAGGGGGATATTAACTGATCTTAGTGAGTCACACACACACACTTCATCATCAAAAACTGCTTACACACATATAACTGACATCACAAATGGACATCAACAGACACCCATCTAGCCATACACACACACAGCAGACAGTGATTCATTATGTAGTGTGTAACACCACATCTGCTGACCGGGCCAGACCTCAGCACTAGCCGGAAACAATATGGCCATTACAACCCCATTATACCAGGGGGTCAACCCCCCCCCCCTCACACACACACAAAACCCTGACATGACCTATACACACTCTACATGCCCCCACCCCCGCCGTCCTTGGTCTCTAACAGCCGATGGCGAGGTGTGTGACGTCCCTGAACACTTGCCTGACCCTCACCCCACCTCCCACTCTTAGTGGCCTACATCCAACCCCAACCTTACTGCTAGCACACACCCCAGACAACAGTGGTCTCTCCCATCTCCCTCTCTCTCTGTCCTGTCTTTCCTTCTCCTGGCTCTTTGGGAGAGGGTTGCCTCATGGTGAAATGTGCATGCATGTGCTTGTGTGTTGCAGTCTGTGGGGTGTGTGTGTGAGCTTGAGCGTGTGTGCGAAGTCCCTACCAAGGACCACACATGAGCACAGCAGTATGGGCGACATGGCTCGACAAAGCCTAGGCGTGGTGGGCAGTTTCATGAGGCCTGACTCTGTGTGTGTGTGTGTGTGTGTGTGTGTGTGTGTGTGTGTGTGTGTGTGTGTGTGTGTGTGTGTGTGTGTGTGTGTGTGTGTGTGTGTGTGTGTGTGTGTGTGTGTGTGTTGTCTTGGAGGACTATAGTGAGCGGGGTTAATAGCTGACTATAGAGGAGACAAATGTACATTTTATTCATCCATTTGGGACACATCTCTACTCACCCCTTCTGTTCCTGGGGAGGTCGCCTATGGAGCAAAGCAGAGGCGTTTTTCCCCAACAGGAACCATATACAGTGAGTATACAAATCATTAAGAGCACTTGCTATTTCCATGACATAGACTGACCAGGTGAGTCCAGGTGAAACCTATGATCCCGCATTGGATTGTGTCAAGAAATTCAACACTGCTGAGTTTTTCACGCTCAACCATCCAAAGGACATCCGGCCAATTTGACACAACTGCGGGAAGCATTGGAGTCAACATGGGCCAGCATCCCTGTGGAACGCTTTCAACACCTTGTGGAGTCCCTGCCATCTTTCACAGTCTCACGTCAAAATGAGATGTTCAGCCATGTTTCTCAAACGTCATATTTCAAAGTTGTTCCAAACGTCATATTTCAAAGTTGTTCCAAACGTCATATTTCAAAGTGTTTAAGGTTAAGTTTAGGCATTAACTGAATTTTGAAGGTTAGGCATTAACTCTGAATGGTTAAGGAAAGCGTTAAGGTTTGGGATAGGCTTAAAACAAAAGTATAGAAAGCAACTCTCTATTGTTGGATTTGAACTTGCAACCTTTGGAATCAGATGCTTACGTCCATCCGCCATCCCCGTCCTCAACGCACGAACAAAACCGAAACCTACTTGAAGGTAACATCGCTCACTGTTGCCCCTAGTGGGCGTTTTCGACATCATCTCCCAACCACAGACATGGATGGACGTCAAATACTGATGTGTATCACGGGTCCATGAGAGTCGATGCCCCAATAAATTGAGGGCAAAAGGTAGGAGGGTGTTCCTAATGTTTGGTCTACTAACTCAGTGTACAACCACATTCCCAAATTCCCAGTTAATGATATCCCAAATTCCCTCAGCGTCAGGTCAAAACAGCCTGAGGCTCAATGTCTGAAGACAAAATAATGAATAGAATGTGAGAATCATTGTTGGTATCATTCACAGCCTTTATTTAAGCGTGTGGAATTAACCTAGACTTCAATTTATGCATAATAACAAAATAAAGAAACATGATTACATATACATCATCAAAATGATTGTAATGACATATCTGATCACAACAACACAAAGTGCTGGAGAAACATGAAAGTGATCTATTCCCTCCATTCATCCAGTAGTGTGTGTGTGAGTGTGTGTGTGTGTGTGTGTGTGTGTGTGTGTGTGTGTGTGTGTGTGTGTGTGTGTGTGTGTGTGTGTGTGGGGGGTTGTGTGTGTTATGGTGGGATTATAATTCAGTGTTATTAAGACACACTTAATGCTGAGATGGGGAGCAGTGTCCTAACACCTACACACACACACACACACACACACCTACACACACACACACACACACACACACACACACACACCTACACACACACACACACACACACACACACACACGCACGCACACACACACACACACACGCACACACACGCTTGCACACACACACACACACACACACACAAACACAGACACACACACACACACTTAACACTGATAGGGAGAGAGCAGAGCTGTCTACAAAGGTAGATAATTAAACCAGGGGGAAATTATAGAATCCTTTTATACATTCTCTTTCTCTCTCATTTTACTATCTCTCCCTCTGTCTGTCTGTCTATCTCTCCCTCTGTCTGTCTATGTATCTCTCCCTCTGTGTCTGTCTGTTTGTCTGTCTATCTCTCCCCTCCTCCTGCTCCCTTTGGTTCACCCTGAACACACTGCTCCTTAGCAAATCTCTCTGATTGTAGATTAAATGGGGACTCTTGGGTAGGGTGGAGAGAGGGATGGGGGAGGGAGAGAGGGATGTCAAGGAGAGAGAGGAGAGGAGTGGAGGAGAGAAAAAATAGTTAGAAATACTGATAGAGCAGCATAATCCTGAAATAAAGATATCCTTCCATGTATTAGTACCATTTGTAACTATAAAGGTGCAATCACTCACTTTCTCCTACTCAGTAATGTGATTTATCAGTGGAGTCTGGGTGTGCAGACGACAACTAACTGGTCATTTATAGGTTTCATTTAACGTTTAGTGTCCCATCCTCCTCACTGGACAATACTACACCCCTGGGCGTAGTATCTCTCTCCCCCTTTCTCTCGACTCTGTCTCTCTCAATCCCCATCTATTTCCCTCTTTCCCATCTCTCTTCTCTCTCTCTCAATCCCCCTCTATTTCCCTCTTTTTCTCATCTGTCTCCTCTCATTTCTCTCTCAACATCTATCTCCTCTCTCAATCCCCCTCTATTTCCATATTTTTTCTCATCTGTCTCCTCTCATTTCTCTCTCAACCATCTATCTCCTCTCTCAATCACCCTCTATTTCTCATCTCTCCTCTTCTCTCTGAATGTTTCTCCCCCTCTCCTCTTCTCTCTCTCTGAATGTTTCTCCCCCCTCTCCTCTTCTCTCTCTCTGAATGTTTCTCCCCCCTCTCCTCTTCTCTCTCTCAATGTTTCTCCCCCCTCTAGTCTTCTATCTCTCTGAATGTTTCTCCTCCCTCTCCTCTTCTCTCTCAATGTTTCTCCCCCACTCCTCTTCTCTCTCTCTGAATGTTTCTCCCCCACTCCTCTTCTCTCTCTCTGAATGTTTCTCCCCCCTCTCCTCTTCTCTCTCTCTGAATGTTTCTCCCCCTCTCCTCTCTCTCTCTGAATGTTTCTCCCCCTCTCTCTCTGAGTATTTCTCTCTCTCTCTCATCTCCCTCTCATCTCCTCTCTCTCTGAGTATTTCTCTCTCTCTCATCTCCCTCTCATCTCCTCTCTCTCTGAGTATTTCTCTCTCTCTATCTCCCTTTCCTCTCAGCAGGGATATTTCAGAATGGTGCCAGGGTAGAGGTGTCTTTTTCCTTGGTGATTCATGTTAACAGCTAGTGTGTAAATGGACCTAGAGGAACCATAGACGTACTAGGTAACTGTCATTCTATCCGTCTCTACTACAGGTAACTGAATAAGTAAAGTGATCCTAGAGATCGCCAATGCCTCTCTGGTGACCTGACAACCTTCTGTTCTAAGGCTGGTGTGTGTGTGTCAGTCTCATCAAAGCGAATTCTATTGGCTGCCTTTATTGTCCTCTAGGGCTCTTATATGAATAACAAACACACACCTACTGCCTTCTCACTTAATATGCAATTAAACACACACATGTCATGGGCAATTGTCTCTGCATCTAGCCAGGGACCGGGGAGGGGTGTTACCATAGTAACAGGAGCGACAGAAGGACTGTCTTCTGACCCTTATCAAGGAAGAGAATGCTGTTGCGTAAGTGACTTACACTTGTGAAATTACATTTTCTTCATATTGGACCCCTGTGGGAATTGAACACATAACCCTGCACTGCAAGTGCCATGCTCTACCAACTGGGCTACACAGGACCGAGCCTTAACTATGTTAATTATGTTGCATTAATGTACACAACTTCATACATTTACCATCTATAGTTTACAATAGGAATACGACATCACTTTAACTAATAAAAGTAACTGTTAGGAACTAAAAAAAGAATAATTCCAGTACCCTCATTGAACTAGATAGCATTCAGTGTCATAAACAATTCTGAAGACAAAAAAATAAATCAAATAAAAAGAATGTGGCCATCATAAAATAGAGAAGGTAGGTAACCTAGGTAACGGCCGAGGATGTTCACGTTGGAGGCGACTAGCCTGAGAGCACATGAGGAGGACGAGGGAAACAGAGGGAGGAAGTCAAACGTACCTCACAAGAAGTAATTCTCACACACACACACACCCATTCAGCTAGAGAAATGCCACAGCCATTCTCATCTACGTACGCAAACTGAATAAAAAGTGAATAACAATAAACTGAACAAAAACATCCAAAGTACATTTACATCAAAAGCCTTTCGCTGTGTTGCTGTCGACTGAAAGTTCTACCCCTGACCTATGATGCATTGTCACTGACAATTCCTTCAAAACTCATTGAGAAATGGGAGAGGTTAGCAGGTGATGACAATACACCGGAAGAGGAGATAAGATGTTGACAGCACAGTACAAGTAAAGGACAAAGACAAGTAGGGGAGGAAGAGATGAGGAAAAAGAGAAGGAAGATAAGAAGAAAAGGCACTGAGAATAGTGTCCGTTTGATGACACCCTGCACACATACATATGACGTCACCCGTTTCCCCTGAGGACAGGTTGCATTGTCACGTCTGTGCGTCACTAAAGAGCACTGAGGGCTCTGTCATTAACACGCCAATTACTAAGCAACCAGTCATCCAGGGAGCACACACACCTGCATTGTGGAGAACCTAAGTGGAATGAATCAACTGCGACCTCAGGGCATTGTGAAGGTTGATGGCAGCCTCATCGGCTGAGTAGTCGATACCTGCAGTGCCTTCAGAAAGTATTCACACCACTTGACATTATCCACATTTTGTTGTTACAGCCTGAATTGAAAATTGATTCAATTGAGATTGTATCACTGGTTTACACACAATACCCCATAACGTCAAAGTGGATTAATGTGTTTTTTTTTTTATTAATTCAAAATTTAAAGCTAAAATGTTTTGAGTCAATAAGTATTCAACCCCTTTGTTATGGCAAGCATAAATAAGCTCAGGGGTAAAAAATGTGCTTAACAAGTCACATAATTAGTTGCATGGACTCACCGTGTATGCAATAATAGTTTAACATGATTTTTGAATGACTACCTCATCTCTGTACCTCACACATACTATTATCTGTAAGATCCCGCAGTCAAGCAGTGCATTTTTAACAGATTCAACCACAAAGACCAAAGAGGTTTTCCAATGCCTCGCAAAGAAGGGCACCTATTGGTAGGTGGGTAAAAAAACTAAAAAACATTGAATATCTGTTGGTTAAAAATATTTTCTTCCATTTCCTTCTTTAATACCCACTGAACACAACCTCTTATAATGTAATGTCCATAGTGATTGACCTTTGGGTGAAAGAATGGGACATTGAGGACTTTACCACTTATACCTGTTATAAATCAAGTTCCTGTTTATGAATTGTAGTCTACAAGGCGCTAACATGGGAGTAAATACCACACTAATCTTCCAATCACAAGACCATTTATTTGCAATATAAAACAAAAAGCAAAACAAACAAGATTCAATCAAAACACAAAATGTGTGTTGTAAACCTCTGATCTAATTTGTTGATCATGTACAAGATACATTTAGATACTTGAGCTTGATACAAAACAGAGTCTCAGTCCAGATCTTCAGTGTTGTACAATGATCTTTAGTCTTTACAAAAAGGTTCTGTATAAGTAGAAACATTATATACACATGTTCTAGGTGGGATCTCACACAGCAGGAGGAAACAGTTAGCCAGATATCACATTCTGAGTAAATGACATATTTCCAGTACAACAAAAAGATAGTTGAAAAAGGCAATAGGTTCTTGGCTGCCAGTTCTTACTATCCAATCCTCAGCTCTAGCTCATTTGTGATGATTGTATTTTTTTTTGTCCACAATATTTTGTACCCTTCCATGGAAAATTCCTGCCACATTACTCTCCCCACAACAGAAACAAAGAATTTCTCCTCCAACTACCTCTACAGCTGTCTCATTATCTCAGACTAGGTGATTTCTCAATGTCAACAACCCACTTTTCCATCAATAAACGCTGAATATGAATACACGTCATCTGGCTGACTCATCGATCCTGCCCTGTGAAAGCTCATTGTGGCTTTGAGTAGGGAGGTTAGGGGTCAGGGTTACAGTTCTGGGGTCACTATGATGGAGGGTCATCTCCATGGATAGCCTTGTACTTGGTCATCTCCTCTGGAAAAACCTTGCCCAGCTCAGAGATCAGCAGGCTCTTAAACTTCTGCAACCAGAGACAGAACAGAGGGGTCAGAGTTTGAAGCTAAAGTTTATTTACTGTTATTTAGTAAGAACCATTATGGCCTTAATGGTAATAACACAATATAAGAGGATTATATATTCTTATGACACGTCTTACAATCCATTATAATCCTAAAACATTATACAAGCAGACTTTGAGTGAAGTGTAACCATGACAACTTGTCATTAAGTAACTTCTTGAATCTATTTCCATGTCTTTATTAGGCTTGAATCTACCCCCACTTACCGTCATGGTGTCAATCTTGCCTTTAACCTGCTCGTTCTTGGCCAGGGCCCTTTCCAGACACTCCTTAGTATACAGCTGGGGGTTACGACCCTGGTCTATGTATCTGACAACATAAGGCAAAACATTACATTGGTTTAGTTAGGCTGAGGGTTTGTGGCCAAGTGGAGGTCTGAGGGTGAGAAAGGGCTGGTATAAGGGTGACTTTCCTTCTATTAAGCTCACCACAGTCTTGAGTAGCCATTGTTACAAATCTCATCTCGTTGACTCGACTATTTGAATGGGAGCGCTGGCATCCAACACTCGCATTTGACTGACTCTGCAAATAAATTACTACCGGTACTCAGTTTCCCCTGAAGAGAGGCATTTCCTTGTTTGGTCTGTGTCCCTTTTCCTACCCTGTCAGACAAAGTCTTATAGCTTATGCAGAATTTGTTGTGTATCGTATGAATGCATGCTCGCCTGATGCAAGCCACATTTATTTATATTTCAGAAACAATCTGTTTCCTGCTCCAGTGTCACCCATACAAACTATGTGATTGGTTTGAAATGGCGCATAACTAGTTTCCATCTCGACTCCACCCATTTGTATCTTATTCATGAGGTGAACTTTCCCAGGCTTTCAAAAGTTACATGAGAAGCCCGGGCTTCAGAGGCTCACAAAATAGAGATAGAAATGGCAGGTGTATGTACATCTACTCACTCAAATGCCTCGAGAGGAACGTTGATCTCATGTAGCTGCTGGCGACACTTCTCAATGTCCTGCAGTCCCGTGATCATGTAGTTTCTGAAAGGCACAGAATAGAGGATAGACATTTACATTACATTTACATTTAAGTCATTTGGCAGACGCTCTTATCCAGAGCGACTTACAAATTGGTGAATTCACTTCAACAACTAACGTTAGCAGGCAAAATCTACAACTACCATACAACTAACTACCTCAACATTACTGATAGTTAGTCAGCAAGTAAATCAGCTCATTAATATATGTTCAGTATTTTATACCATGCTGTGTGTCTATAACATTTGACTGTACTAGCTAGCTAGCTCGCTATGTGGAAGCTAGTTAGCATTGCTAACCAGTTTGCCTTTTTTACACAATTGTGGTGTATTGATAACGGGGAGTTGGCAGTCACATATTTAAGTGGCTAGCTATGATGGCTAGTAATACTAGAAACACCTAGCTACCTAGCCAACTGGCAAAACGTACAGTTTTTGGTTGAGTCCTGTTTGACTGCTCGGTTGGAAGTCGCTAACGATGATTCCCATTTGTCGAATATTTTCAACAAACTTTTCGAGATGCTCCTCGAGGTTATCAAATTTCTCAGCCATGTCTACAACAAAATGTTATCTATGTCTTCAGTTCTCATAAACATGAAATGTAAAAAGACAAACAAAGCCTTTTGTCAATTCATCACAATTTCAGTCACTATCCAGACTTCCATCGCGCTATACTGCTTTTCCGAAGGGTAAGAACCAATCATTGTCGAATGTGTAGTTGCCGTAGCGACAGCCTGCCGTCTGCAGCTCCAGATTGCTGCAAAGCGTCGTGCTCTGAAATAGTCAGAGACACATTGTTCCAACTTGCTATTTGTACAAGTCTTATAACTCGTAAAATTGATTGTTACAATGTATCATCATCACCATGCATTTTTAATATAGGTAATTTGAAAGCATGTGTTTATATATTGATGGAAAGTGTTTTATAAGTGATTTCAATTCATGGGGTGGCAGGGTAGCCTAGTGGTTAGAGCATTGGACTAGTAACCGAAAGGTTGCAAGTTCGAATCCACCGAGCTGATAACTACTCATTTGTACCTTACAAATCTGTCGTTCAGCCTGAACAGGCAGTTAACCCACTGTTCCCATCATTGAAAATAAGAATTTGTTCTTAACTGACTTGCCTGGAAAAATAAAAAAAAAGCAGTGCAATAAAACATACACAATATAGTAAAATACTTTGTAGGCTACTTAGGCTGGTTGAATGCCACTTTGTAATTTAATAACCTTACTTCATCAATAAGACTTTGTAGAAGCGATCTGATAACAAACTTGTTTTTTTTACAAATATGTGACAATAACCTTTTTACAAAACCCTCTCCATGCCTTTGGAAAATCAATTTGGGGACCTTCCAGGCTCTTGGTGAAAATCTACATAAAGGAGTCTGCACATCTATTACTTGATCCTGAAACACCTCTACTTTCCCAAAATTCTGCCCCCTTTCATGAATGTAGCCTCTTTTCTATCCCCCTTTATTGCACATCATGTGCTTCCTTTCTTTCCTATCTTATTATTTCCCTCTAATTCCTTCCACCGTCATCCTATGCTGTATTTGCTATATAACAAATAAATCGATTCAGAGGTGTTATGAACAACTAAAACAACATATTTCAATGTATTATACAACATCTAATGAAGGAAAATACATTTACATTTATTAAAGGTTCATTTTGTGCATTTTATAGCTGAAAAGGTCCCTCTCCCACTATTCAAACACCATTCAGGGGAAGTGGAACAGTGCTATAAATCTGATTTCATAAAATATAACAACTGTTTACATGACTAGTTATTATTTTTTTTAACACTACCAATAACTACTCATTTTAACACCAAAAGTGATATTGTTGAATTATAATTGATAGAATGAAAGCCGTATTTTTAAGGGTTCACATGGAGGTTTTTCATGAGTTTCAACATGTCACCCCATCGAGGAAGCCAGAACACACTAACTTAAAAAAATGTGTTAATGCACAGGACATATTTAGCCCCTCAGGAGGCTGAAAAGATTTGTCATGGGCCCTCTGATCCTCAAAAAGGTCTACAGCTGCACCATTGACAGCATTTTGACAGGCTGCATCCTCACTTGGTACGGCAAATGCTTGGCATCTGACACAAGGCACTACAGAGGGTAGTGCGTACATCCCCGGGACCGAGTTCCCAGCCATCCAGGACCTCTATCCCAGGTTGTGTCAGAGGAAGGTCCTAAAAATTGTCAGACTCCAGCCACCCAAGTCATAGACTGTTCTCTCTGCTAACGCACATGCAAGCCATACCAATGCACTAAGTCTGAAACCAACAGGACCCTGAACAGCTTCTACGCCCAAGCCATTAGACTGCTAAATAGTTAGTTAAATAGTTAAGCAATAGCTACCCTGACTATCTGCATTGACACTTTATGCACTAACACTTTTGACAGATCACATATGCTGATGCTACTGTTTATTATCTATCCTGTTGCCTAGGTTTGTGTCAAGAACAGCAACACTGCTGGATTTTTCACACTCAACCATTTCCCTTGTGTATCAAGAATGGTCCACCACCCAAAGGAACCACCAGCCGACTTGATACAACTGTGGGAAGCATTGGAGTCAATATGGGCCAGCATCCCTGTGGAATATTTTCAACACCTTATAGAGTCCATGCCCCGACGAATTGAGGCTGTTCTGAGGGAGGGCAACTCAATGCTAGGAAGGTGTTCTTAATGTTTTGTACACATAGTGTATGCCCAACATATTAGCCCAACACATGATACATTTCTGAAATCCTCAGAAGTTTCCTAATCATACAACATTTAATTGAATTGTCATTGGGGTACAATTAGGACTTTAACAATGTTGTCCCAATTTATCTGACCTGCTGTCCCAGTCTACCAAATGTAAACTGAACAAATGGTTTAGACTCAGTTGAGGATTTCAGACATGTCAATGTATCATGTGTTGGGCTAATACTGTATGTTGGATATATGTCAAAAGAGGTTACAGAAAAAGGAAATGCAAAAAGTGTCCCCGTTTTTCCGAATTCACCCAACATACACTACCGGTCCAAAGTTTTAGAACACCTACTCATTCAAGCGTTTTTCTTTATTTTTACTATTTTCTACATTGTAGAATAATAGTGAATACATCAAAACTATGAAAAAACACGTATGGAATCATGTCGTAACCATGATGACTGCTTTGCACACTCTTGGCATTCTCTCAACCAGATTCACCTGGAATTCTTTTCCAACAGCCTTGAAGGAGTTCCCTCATATGCTGGGCACTTGTTGGCTGCTTTTCCTTCACTCTGCGGTCCAACTAATCCCAAACCATCTCAAATGTCCACTGGTCTAATGTCCATTGCTCGTGTTTCTTGGCCGAAGCAAGTCTCTTCTTATTATTGGCGTCATTTAGTTGTGGTTTCTTTGCAGTAATTGGACCATGAAGACCTGATTCACAATCTTCTCTGAACAGTTTATGTTGAGATGTGTCTGTTACTTGAACTCTGTGAAGCATTTATTTGGGCTGCAATTTCTGAGGCTGGTAACTCTAATGAACTTATCCTCTGCAGCAGAAGTAACTCTGGGTCTTTCATTCCTGTGGCGGTCTTCATGAGAGCCAGTTTCATCATAGCGCTTGATGGTTTTTGGACAGCACTTGAAGAAACTGTCAAAGTTTTTGAAATGTTCCGTATTGAATGACCTTGATGTCTTAAAGTAACAGACTGTTTTTTCTCATTGCTTAATTGAGCTGTTCTAGCCATAATATGGACTTGGTCTTTTACCAAATAGGGCTATATTCTGTATACCCTCCTACCTTGTCACAACACCTGATTGGCTCAAACGCATTACGAAGGAAATAAATTCCACAGATTCACTTTTAAGAAGGCACACCTGTTCTTTTAAATGCATTCCAGGTGACAACCTCATGAAGTTGGTTGAGAGAATGCCAAGAGTGTGCAAAGCTGTCATCAAGGCAAAGGGTGGCTATTTGAATAATCTCTTTTTTTAAACACTTTTTGGGTTACTACATGATTCCAAATGTGTTATTTCATAGTTTTGATGTTTTCACTATTATTACAATGTAGAAAATAGTAAAAATAAAGAAAAACCATTAAATGAGCAGATGATTAAAAACTTTCGACTGGTACTATATATATCCCTTGATTCTTGAAGATTCCAAGAACACAGGATGAGATGTTACTATCCTTTGTGCAAGCACTTCCAAGAGTTAATGAACAGTGAGCGTGGTGAAATTTGGGGTGCGCATCGTCAGTAGTGTATATAACTTAAGAATATAACTTGTAAATAAATGCCTCATGAATTTAGTCACACTCCATGAGAACCCAAAATATAAGCTTGTATATCTCCAATGTTTGTAAACATCATAACTGTAAACAAACACTGTATTACCTCATAACATGGTTTAAACAATACTTTATATATCATGGATGGTCAGTCCTTGCATCCATAGCTCTGTCTATTAATCTGAGAGTGGTTTCATTTTTCCAGACCCATCCCATGAGTGTCGTCTGGCCCAGGAGTGGGAAGGTGAACGGAAAGGCTCTGGAGCATCGAACCACCCTTGCTGTGTCTGCCTGGCCGGTTCCCCTCTTTCCACTGGGATTCTCTGCCTCTAACCCTATTACAGGGGCTGAGTCACTGGCTTACTGGGGCTCTCTCATGCCGTCCCTGGAAGGGGTGCGTCACCTGAGTGGGTTGATTCACTGATGTGGTCATCCTGTCTGGGTTGGCGCCCCCCCTTGGGTTGTGCCATGGCGGAGACCTTTGCGGGCTATACTTAGCTTTGTCTCAGGATGGTAAGTTGGTGGTTGAAGATATCCCTCTAGTGGTGTGGGGGCTGTGCCTTGGCAAAGTGGGTGGGGTTATATCCTTCCTGTTTGGCCCTGTCCGGGGGTGTCCTCGGATGGGGCCACAGTGTCTCCTGACCCCTCCTGTCTCAGCCTCCAGTATTTATGCTGCAGTAGATTATGTGTCAGGGGGCTGGGGACAGTTTGTTATATCTGGAGTACTTCTCCTGTTCAATTCGGTGTCCTGTGTGAATCTAAGTGTGCGTTCTCTAATTCTCTCCTTCTCTCTCTCTTTCTCTCTCTCGGAGGACCTGAGCCCTAGGACCATGCCCCAGGACTACCTGACATGATGACTCCTTGCTGTCCCCAGTCCACCTGGCCATGCTGCTGCTCCAGTTTCAACTGTTCTGCCTTATTATTATTCAACCATGCTGGTCATTTATGAACATTTGAACATCTTGGCCATGTTCTGTTATAATCTCTACCCGGCACAGCCAGAAGAGGACTGGCCACCCCACATAGCCTGGTTCCTCTCTAGGTTTCTTCCTAGGTTTTGGCCTTTCTAGGGAGTTTTTCCTAACCACCGTGCTTCTACACCTGCATTGCTTGCTGTTTGGGGTTTTAGGCTGGGTTTCTGTACAGCACTTTGAGATATCAGCTGATGTACGAAGGGCTATATAAATAAATTTGATTTGATTTGATCCCTCAGCTTTTTACCAAAACAGAGGCGGGGCCACCGTTTTGTTATTGTTTCTTCTGTGGATTTAAACAGCTGCATATTGTCACGATATCAAAGTTTCACCAACGAAAAGGTAAACAATAGGCCTACAGCAAATTCAGCATACAGCATTTATTTTTCACATGTAAATAGTACTTTTCAGTGGTGCTCAAAGCATGCCATTCTATGAGGACAGCATTTATTAATGAGCACAATCAGTCCTCAATGACAACAAAATCATAAACAACAGAGTAGGGCTGGCTAATATATCCTTAGTTTTGGGGTTATGCTCAGGTAGAACAATTTGTCTAATCTATACTTCCATATTTCCAGGTCCTACTCTTGAAGATCAAGGGGTATAACATTTACTGGAATGACTGGAATCTGATAGACCTTGGTTTTTAATATAAAAATATAATTTAATCGTATTATTATATGTAGTAGAAAGTGATGGGTTAGAAGAAGCCAACATAATCAACCCATAAAGTCAAATGTAATATCCATATATGGCCAGCTTTGTAAACTTTAACATTGATTTATCCTGCAGTAGATGTCGTTCAAGTGGTAACATACCTGTTTGTCTTCTTCTAATGCCTCATAAGGGGAAAGTAATCTAAAAGTAATTGAATGTAATCTGATTATGTTGCTGAGTTTGGGTAATCCAAAAGTTACGTGACTGATTACAATTTTGGACAGGTAACTAGTAACTGTAAAGGATTACATTTAGAAAGTAACCTACCCAACCCTACTGTTAGTATACCTGTTGTTTACGAAGCAATGCCAAATAACATTTTAATTGATTCACCAACAGCCCAATAACATTTATTGTGATTGGGTTGCAAAATCAACAAAGAACAGTACCCTCAAACACAAATGTACCACAACACCTGATAACACTAATGCTGACATCACCCTACTTTCTGACTTGACTGGAATTGAAGGGAATTGAACCCCACCCTGAGACATACAGGCCTGCAAAGGGGAGATCTATAGAGGAGTGGAAAAACGACCTTATGTATCCGCTGATAGGATGACATTGGCTAAAAGGCCCAGCCCACTTTCACGCTCTCCTCTTCCGTCCACATCTATCGCTCTCACTCCAGTCCACAGCATTATCCATTCCAACAAGGTAGAGCGGCCAAAGCCAGCCCACGTCTGGCCGGTCGTTCCGTTCCGCTACTGCTATATGTGTGTGAGCGCAGCGAGCTAACGAGGATTGTGTGAGTCCTCGCCAAGGATTAGTGGAGTTGGTTTGTCCTCAGTAGATAGTGTCGCGGCAGCTGCAGTTACATCAAAGGCTTTAGCTCGCTCTTCCAGGTCACATCAACGCGAACGTTGCTGGATAGTAACCGTTTGATATCCCACTCTACTGTAATAGCTGCTGCCAGAGCTGCTGCAGATTCGCCTTTTCGTCGCAAAGGCTACATTTTCCGAACGGACTTATAAATGGTAAGTCGACGTGTAGGCTATATTAAAATAGAGAAGCTGGTGTTCTATGTGTTAACTATATTCGTTTTTAACATACATAATAGTGTATAGGCTTATTTCAAATCAGCTATCTATTCCGTGCGCTTTGTAGCCTTTTGGATAATAGCAGAGATATTAAGCAGCCATTGCAACTAGGAATGCAGTCAATAGCCACAACACAGTCAGTCCACTAGGCTACTATTGAATATGATTATTTTTTATATTCAGTGGCAGATTTATTAGACTGCAAATCGATTAGACAGCAGTTCATCAGTGTATTCATGGCTTGTGTGTTTTTTCAGTCGGACCTCATCGGAATGATGCACTGAAGAAAGACTTGGCTTCATGCAAGCGTCTGTCCAGAGGCTGCAGTATAGCTGAGCGATTGCGGCACACTGTTGACGTTTTTTTACGGTTCCACAGTCTAACATCAGTGGTTGTCTGTAAAGGGAGAATCGTGAATTTAGATCGCCCTGCGCTCGGCGAAAACATAATGGCCACTCTACTGCGGAAAATCGGTCTGATTCGTCTTCACGACCGGGACACAGAGGACCCCAAGCATCACCAGGGCTCACTAAAGGGGACCAAGGGGAACACGAAGAACACGAAGCAGCACTGTCAGACCACCAACGAGACGAACAACATCCTCAGCACCCCCGAGATCAAAGCGAAGAAGCTGGACCAGCACAACAGCAATGACAAACCGTCCGTAAAGGATAAGCAACAGGGCAAGGACGCCAATGAGAAACAGCAGATGGGAGGCGGAGGAGGTGGGATCGGGGTTGGAAAATCAGCGACCAGTGCCTCAATACCACCACTAGCCCCTCACCGGCAGCACTGCACCCAAGTCCGGACGAGGAGACTTATGAAGGAACTCCAGGAGATCCGGCGGTTGGGAGACAACTTTATAACGGTCGAACTGGTCGACGACAATCTATTTGACTGGAACGTCAAGCTCCACCAGGTGGACAAAGACTCGGCGCTGTGGCAGGACATGAAAGAAACAAACACCGAGTTCATTCTGCTGAATGTCTCTTTCCCCGACAATTTCCCCTTCTCTCCGCCATTCATGCGGGTGCTCACCCCCCGGTTGGAAAACGGGTACGTTCTGGACGGTGGAGCGATATGTATGGAGTTGTTAACCCCCCGCGGATGGTCCAGCGCCTACACAGTGGAAGCCGTGATGAGACAATTTGCTGCAAGTCTGGTAAAAGGACAGGTGAGGATATTTGTTTTATTAATACATTCTTCCCGTGTGTGTTTTGAAACATTAGACGCTGCAGACGCTGAATATTTAGTGTTGAATGTTCATACCTGACACTCATGCAACATGCATAATGTTAATTTAGTGAACCCATACTGCATAAAACCTGTCAATACGAAGTAGTTGCAGCTAGGTCACCCATGATACAAGTCAGTATTCGACGTCCATCCATGTACAAGCCAGTATTCGACGTCCATCCATGTCTGAGCACTGTTACTTTCAAGTAGGTTTCTCTTTTTCTACTGCATTGTGGACACGGATGGGCAAAAAAACCTGCCTCTGATTCCAAAGGTTGCAAGTTGGAATCCAGTAATAGAAAGTTGTTTTTGAGATTTTTGTTTGAACCCTATCCCAAACGTCAGCCTGTACTTTAGGATTTCGGAGTTAATGCCTTAACTTAACCTTAAAACTTTGAAATTCGATATTTGCAACAATTTCGAAATTTGATGCTTGAGAAACTTGACTGAACGTCTAATTCTGTCATGAGACTGTGAGAGTTAGTTGCAGCTTGCCATTGCTCATATCTGCCAAACTGAGCAGAATCAGAATGGTGTTTTACTGTGATACAGATCTCATTTAGTGAGACCTAAATCTCTCCCCCAGCTCTGTCTGAGAGGGAGAAGGAGAGAGGCAGGAATCCATCTCCCCATCTTAGACGTGATTAATCTTTAGCCGTGACATTACAGCCGCCATTTCGCTGCTGTGCTCTGAATGTTCTCTACTCTGTGTGAGATGTATATTCCTCCTCCTATCTCCTCATTGGAATGCATCATCTTTTATCACCTCCAGAAATCCTCACCATTAAGGGGGGAAAAAATGTCTCCCATAGAAATGACAAGGTCACTCCAGATCATCTAACTATTGGCCAGATATAGAATACATGTGCGTGTGTGTTTCATTTCCTCAAGCCTACAGGAATGATTTGAAATCATATATGTAAAGAAATGTAATAAAAAATGTAATTAAACTACTGCAGGTAGCCTATGAAGTCATTGGGACCACATTGACCAAGCATCATCCAGTCAGTCAGTAGCTTGTCTCTCCTCTGTGCTCTCGCCTGTCCTGTCCTATTTGACAGAGACAGACCGAGCAGAACTTATGTAAATCAGACACTGCTACATTCTCACCCCCTCTGTCATCAAATATGATCATTTCCCTATAATTTATCATGTTTGTTGACCTGATCCTATTCAATCAGTACGCTGATGCATGGAATACACCACATGAACAAGTGGTGCATTTCATGCATTTGAACATTATTGCTCGTCATTCCTTGAATCTAGCTGCTTTGACTGACGGTTCGCGTTTGCCCGTCACATGTGACGTCATTGTTATGACAGCGTTATGACAGGAGGGATTTATGTAAGCGTGTCACCAGATTTCCCTCCAGTGACCTAAGAGTGATAGTTTTTCCCTTTGATGATGTAATGGAATTTCAGTTGAATTCAGTTGACATTGGGTCATGCAGATGTTATTATAGGTCTATTAAATGTATGAATTATTAGAGAGGAAGAAAAATATGCTTAGTCTAATGGACAATGTAAAGCAAAGGTATGTGTGGTGGTTCTGTTTTCAATATTATGCATTGATATCGTGCATATCACTTCAAATAATTCAGGTACATTGACACATAAGATGTGGTCACAATCGTAAATGCATGGGCAATGTAAGGAAAAACACCCAAAAGGATCCATAGCAAAGACATCAATAATATAGATTGGTGATGTACACGTCATCTCAAGTATTTCATTTACACTTAATACATTTATAATGTATTACGAGCCAATTAGATCCTAATGATGCATTGTGAGCAGAAGCAGCTGTGCACGTAGTGGTTCTCATTTCCATCCCACTGGTTGAGGCCTTAAAATTGCACACACGCGCACACACACGCACGCAGGCACGCACGCACACACACACACACACACACACATTCAGTATTCAGAGTACACCATTTTATTTTTTCATTTTTTTCAGTATCAGTCAAGACAGAACATCACAAGGTTCTAGAAATGACTCATGAGAGTGAAGACCTTTTGTCATTATCTGGATTAGGTGGTTGGTTTTTCCATCTTATCTCTCTGATTACACTCTGATGGGGAGATAGTAAGAGAGAGAGAGAGAGAGAGAGAGAGAGAGAGAGAGTGAGAGAGAGAGAGAGAGAGAGAGAGAGAGGGAGAAAGAAAGAGAGGGAGAGAGAGAATGAGAGAGAGAGAGAGAATGAGAGAGAGAGAGAGAGAGAGAGAGAAGCTCTGCAGTCAGTATACACTAATTATCTTCCCAGTGCCTTCCTCCTCCAGTTTGCTAATGAAAACAATATTGATTAATTATGCAAGTGTGTGCATGTGCATGCGCATGTGTCTTTGCTTGTGCATCTCTGTATGTGTGTTTCCTGATTTCCCATGTGATTGGTTTGCCACATCCTGAATGTGAAACTAACACAAAGTAATTCCTCCTCGAGTGCCACTAGTACTGCTACTCTGTGGTTCCCTGTGGTGGTTCTGCTTGAGATAGAAATGATCACCTCCAATAACAACCATCTCCTGAATGGGACGATGATGTAATTACTGAGTTGAAAGACAATAGATTGCTATGGTTTCCCCATGGATGTGTACTAGACCCCAGGGTAGCAGAAGAAGACCTTAGGTTTTCAGATTGAAGACCAATTAAAAGGGTGCTGGTTCTTTAATTTGACAGTACCAGAGTTCATATCTTAGAGTGAATATTCTATAAGTGGTACTCAAGCTGTAGAACATGCGAGCTGCACCTCTCCAATTCAAGCACTGAATGGTTTTCAGAAGTGGTTTGACCATGGGTGATTATCAGCATTATCAAATCAAATAGTCTGGGTGGCCATTTGACTAGGTGTTCAGGAGCCTTATGGCTTGGGGGTAGAAACTGTTTATAAGCCTCTTGGACCTAGACTTGGTGCTCCAGTACCTCTTGCCGTGCAGTAGAAGAGAGGACAGTCTATGATTAGGGTGGCTGGAGTCTTTGACAATTTTTATGGCCTTCCTCTGACACCGCCTGGTATAGAGGTCCTGGATGGCAGGAAGCTTGGCCCCGGTGATGTACTGGACAGTACGCACTACCCTCTGTAGTAGAGGTCGATCGATCGATCATGATCTTTCAACACCTATACCGATTATTGGAGGACCAAAAAAAGCCGATACCGGTTAATCAGGCCGATTTTTATAAATATAGAAATATTTGAAATAATGACAATTAAAACAATACTGAATGAACACTTTTATTTTAACTTAATATAATACATAAATAAAAATCAATTTAGTCTCAGGTAAATAAAGAAACACGTTCAATTTGGTTTAAATAATGCAAAAACACAGTGTTGGAGAAGAAAGTAAAAGTGCAATATGTGCCATGTAAAAAAGCTAACGTTTAAGTTCCTTGCTCAGAACATGAGAACATATGAAAGCTGGTGGTTCCTTTTAACTTGAGTCTTCAATATTCCCAGTTAAGAAGTTTTAGGTTGTTTTTATTATAGGAATTATAGGACTATTTCTCTCTATACCATTTGTATTTCATATACCTTTGACTATTGGATGTTCTTATAGGTACTATAGTATTGCCAGCCTAATCTCGGGAGTTGATAGGCTTGAAGTCATAAACAGCGCGGTGCTTCAAGCATTGCTAAGAGTTGCTGGCAGACGCAGGAAAGTGGTGTTTGAATGAATGCTTACGAGCCTGCTGCTGCCTACCACCGCTCAGTCAGACTGCTCTATCAAATATCAAATCATAGACTTAATTATAATATAGTAAACACACAGAAATATGAGCCTTAGGTCATTAATATGGTCAAATCTGGAAACAATCATTTCGAAAACAAAACGTTTATTCTTTCAGTGAAATATGGAACCATTCCATATTTTATCGAACGGGTGGCAACCCTAAGTCTATATATTGCTGTTACATTGCACAACCTTCAATGTTATGTCATAATTATGTAAAATTCTGGCAAATTAATTCTGGTCTTTGTTAGGAAGAAATGGTCTTCTCACAGTTCGCAACGAGCCAGGCGGCCCAAACTGCTGCATATACCCTGACTCTGCATGCACTGAACGCAAGAGAAGTGACACAATTTCAGGCACAGCATTGATTATATGCAAAGCAGGACAAGCTAGTTAAACTAGTAATATCCTCAACCATGTGAAGTTAACTAGTGATAATGTTAAGATTGATTGTTTTTATAAGATAAGTTTAATGCTAACTAACAACTTAACTTGGCTCCTTGCTGCACTCGCATAACAGGTGGTCAGCCTGCCACGCATTGTTTTCGTGGATTGCAATGTAATCGGCCATAATCGGCATACAAAAATGCAGATTACCGATTGTTATGAAAACTTGAAATTGGCCCTTGCGGTAGGAGGCCGAGCTGTTGCCATACCAGGCAGTGATGCAACCAGTCAGGATGCTCTTGATGGTGCAGCTGTAAAACCTTTTGAGGATCTGAGGACCCATGCCAAATCTTTCCTCTTCACAACTGGCATGGTGTGCTTGGACCATGTTAGTTTGTTGGGGATGTGGACGCCAAGGGACTTGAAGCTCTTAACCTGCTCCACTACAGCCCTGTCGATGAGAATGGGGGCGTGCTCGGTCCTTCTTTTCCTGTAGTCCACAATCATCTTCTTTGTCTTGATCACATTGAGGGAGAGGTTGTTGTCCTTGCACCACACGGTCAGGTCTGTGACCTCCTTCCTATAGGCTGTCTTATCATTGTCGGTGATCAGGCCTACCACTGTTGTGTCATCCGCAAACTTAATGATGGTGTTGGAGTCGTGCCTGCCAGTGCAGTCATGAGTGAACAGGGAGTACAGGAGGGGACTGAGCACGCACCCCTGAGGGGCCCCCGTGTTAAGGATCAGCATGGCAGATGTGTTGTTACCTCCCCTTATTACATGGGAGCGGCCTGTCAGGAAGTCCAGGATCTAGGTGCAGAGGGATGTGTTTAGTCCCAGGGTCCTTAGCTTAGTGATGAGCTTTAAGGGCACTATGGTGTTGAACGCTGAGATGCAGTCAATGAATAGCATTCTCAAATAGGTGTTCCTTTTGTCCAGGTGTGAAAGGGCAGTGTGGAGTGCAATAGAGATTTCTTCCGCTGTGGATCTTTTATTTGGTATTTTTTTATTTCATCTTTATTTAACCAGGTAGGCCAGTTGAGAACAAGTTGTCATTTACAACTGTGACCTGGCCAAGTTAAAGCAGTGCGACAGAAACAACAACACAGAGTTACACATAAACAAATGTACAGTCAACACAATAAAAAAATGTACAGTGTGTGCAAATGTAGAAAAGTAGGGAGGTAAGGCAATAAATAGGCCATGAATGCGAAATAATTACAATTTAGCATTAACACTGGAGTGATAGATGTGCAGATTATGATGTGCAAGTAGAGAATAGAGATAATGGGGTGCAAAAGAGCAAAAGGATTAGTAATAATATGAAGATGAGGTAGTTGGGTGTGCTATTTACAGATGGGCTGTGTACAGGTACAGTGATCTGTGAGCTGCTCTGACAGCTGAAGCTTAAAGTTAGAGAGGGAGATATGACTCCAGCTTCAGTGATTTTTGCAATTCATTCCAGTCATTGGTAGCAGAGAACTGGAAGGAAAGGCGGCCAAAGGAAGTGTTTGGCTTTGGGGGTGACCAGTGAAATATACCTGCTGGAGCTTGTGGTATGGGTGGGTGTTGCTATGGTGACCAGTAAGCTGAGATAAGGCGGGGATTTACTTAGCATAGACTTATAGATGACCTGGAGCCAGTGGGTTTGGCGAGGAATATGTAGTGAGGGCCAGCCAACGAGAGCATGCAGGTCGCAGTGGTGGGTAGTGTATGAGGCTTTGGTGACAAAATGGATGACACTGTGATAGACTACATCCAGTTTGCTGAGTAGAGTGTTGGAGGCTATTTTGTAAATGACATCACCGAAGTCAAGGATCGTTAGGATGGTCAGTTTTATGAGGGTATGTTTGGCAGCATGAGTGATGAAGGCTTTGTTGCGAAATATGAAGCTGATTCTAGATTTAATTTTGGATTGGAGATGCTTAATGTGAGTCTAGAAGGAGAGTTTACAGTCTAACCAGACACCTAGGTATTTGTAGTTGTCCACATATTCTACGTCAGAACTGTCCAGAGTAATGATGCTAGACGGACGGGTAGGTGTGGGCAGCAATCGGTTGAAGAGCATGCACTTAGTTGTACTTGCATTTAAAATCAGTTGGAAGGAGTGTTGTATGGCATTGAAGCTCTTTTGGAGGTTTGTTAGCACAGTGTCCAAAGAAGGGCCAGATGTATGCAGAATGGTGTTGTGTGCATAGAGGTGGATCAGAGAATCAGCAGCAGCAAGAGCGACATCATTGTTATATACAGATCTGTTGGTGCGGTATGCAAATTGGAGTGAGTCTAGGGTTTCTGGGATAATGATGTTGATGTGAGCCATGACCAGCCTTTCAAAGCATTTCATGGCTACAGACGTGAGTGCTACGGGTCGGTAGTCATTTAGGCAGTTTACCTCAGTGTTCTTGGGCATAGGGACTATGGTGGTCTGCTTGAAACAAGTTGTTATTACAGATTCAGACAGGGAGAGGTTGAAAATGTCAGTGAAGACACCCACTCATTCCAAGTTTTTTTTTTTTTTTACTATTTTCTACATTGTAGAATAGTAGTCAAGACATCAAAACTATTAAATTACACATACGGAATCACGTAGTAACCAAAAAAAGTGTTAACGTGTTCACGCTACACGTTCCCCAAGGGCACACCCCCCCCCGCTCAACCCAAAAGGTGGCGCACAGAATGCAAAAATATTCTTAGAAATATTTAACCTCCACACATGAACAAGTCCAATAGCTCAAATGAAAGATAAACACCTTGTTCATCTACCCAGCGATTCAGATTTCTAAAATGTTTTACGGCGAAAACATAGCACATATGTATGTCAAACCACCACAAAGACACAGATGATATGTAGCCATTTTGTCAAACAAAAGATGCAATCACAAACGCAGGATTAAAAGAAAAATAATTCACTAACCTTTTGAAAATCTTCATCAGATGACAGTAATAGGACATGTTACACAGTACATTTATGTTTTTTTCAATAATATGCTATTTATATCCATAAATCTCCGTTTACATTGACGCCATGTTCAGAAAATGCTCATAAATGTCCGAAGAAATTATAGATAGCTCCGCCAGATAACGCAATACACATCATAAACTTTGACTAAATATACATGTTCTACATAATCAAATCAAAATATATTTTAGATTCAAAGTTGCCACCTTGCCTGAAGAGAGCTTTGCACACTCTTGGCATTATCTCACCAAGCTTCATGAGGTAGTCACCTTTAAATTCACAGGTGTGCCTTGTTAAAAGTTAATTTGTGGAATTTCTTTCCTTCTTAATGCATTTGAGCCAATCAGTTGTGTTGTGACAAGGTAGGGTAGTATACAGAATATAGCGCTATTTGGTAAAAGACCAAGTCCATATTATGGCAAGAACGGCTCAAATAAGCAAAGAGAAACAACAGTCCATCATTACTTTAAGACATGAAGGTCAGTCAATTTCAAGTGCAGTCGCAACAACCATCAAGCGCTATGATGAAACTGTCTCTCATGAGGACCGCCACAGGAAAGGAAGACCCATACTTACCTCTGCTGCAGAGGATACATTAATTAGATTTAACTGCACTTCAGATTGCAGCGCAAATAAATGTTTCACAGAGTTCAAGTAACAGACACATCTCAACATCAAGTGTTCAGAGGAGACCGCGCTGATCAGGCCTTCATGGTCGAATTGTTGCAAAGAAACCACTACTAAAGGTTACCAATAATAAGAAGAAACTTTCTTGGGCCAAGAAACAATGAAGCATGGAGCATGGAGGAGGTGGATGTGATGGTGTGGGCGTGCTTTGTTGTTGACACTGTCTGTGATTTATTTAGAATTCAAGGCACACTTAACCAGCATGGCTACCACAGCATTTGGCTGCGATACGCCATCCCATCTGGTTTGTGCTTAGTGGGACTATCATTTGTTTTTCAACAGGAAAATGACCAAACACACCTCCAGACTGTGTAAGGGCTATTTGACCAAGAAGGAGAGTGATGGTGTGCTGTATCAGATGACCTGGCCTCCACAATCCCCCGACGTCAACCCAATTGAGATGGTTTGGGATGAGTTGGACCGCAGACTGAAGGAAAAGCAGACAACAAGTGCTCAGCATATGTGGGAACTCCTTCAAAAAATCTAATCAAATCAAATTTATTTATATAGCCCTTCGTACATCAGCTGATATCTCAAATTGCTGTACAGAAACCCAGCCTAAAACCCCAAACAGCAAGCAATGCAGGTGTAGAAGCACGGTGGTTAGGAAAAACTCCCTAGAAAGGCCAAAACCTAGGAAGAAACCTAGAGAGGAACCAGGCTACGTGGGGTGGCCAGTCCTCTTCTGGCTGTGCCGGGTAGAGATTATAACAGAACATGGCCAAGATGTTCAAATGTTCATAAATGAACAGCATGGTCGAATAATAATAAGGCAGAACAGTTGAAACTGGAGCAGCAGCACGGCCAGGTGGACTGGGGACAGCAAGGAGTCATCATGTCAGGTAGTCCTGGGGCATGGTCCTAGGGCTCAGGTCCTCCGAGAGAGAGAAAGAAAGAGAATTAGAGAGAGCATATGTGGGGTGGCCAGTCCTCTTCCGGCTGTGCCGGGTGGAGATTATAACAGAACATGGCCAAGATGTTCAAATGTTCATAAATGACCAGCATGGTCGAATAATAATAAGGCAGAACAGTTGAAACTGGAGCAGCAGCACGGCCAGGTGGACTGGGGACAGCAAGGAGTCATCATGTCAGGTAGTCCTGGGGCACGGTCCTAGGGCTCAGGTCCTCCGAGAGTGAGAAAGAGAGAGAGAAGGAGAGAATTAGAGAACGCACACTTGGATTCACACAGGACACCGAATTGGACAGGAGAAGTACTCCAGATATAACAAACTGACCCCAGCCCCCCGACACATAAACTACTGCAGCATAAATACTGGAGGCTGAGACAGGAGGGGTCAGGAGACACTGTGGCCCCATCCGAGGACACCCCCGGACAGGGCCAAACAGGAAGGATATAACCCCACCCACTTTGCCAAAGCACAGCCCCCACACCACAAGAGGGATATCTTCAACCACCAACTTACCATCCTGAGACAAAGCTGAGTATAGCCCACAAAGATCTCCGCCATGGCACAACCCAAGACGGTTGGAGAAGCATTCCAGGTGAAGCTTGTTGAGATAATGCTGTTTTGGTTACTACATGATTCCATATGCGTTATTTCATAGTTTTGATGTCTTCACTATTATTATACAATGTAGATAAGTCAAAATAAAGAAAAACCATTGAATGAGTAGGTGTGTCCAAACTTTTGACTGGTGCTGTATCTACAACATCACTAAACCCACAACTATTTGCATATTACACATGAATTTCCACAGTCAACAAGTCTTCAGTGATGTGTTGACAATATCCCCAGCTCTCCAGTACCATAGCATGTTTCTCTAGCTTGATCCGATTCTCTGGCACATGCAGCTAGGCGTTACGCAATAATCCCAAGCCCAAAGCCTCTTACCAAGATACACTGGGGCCCTGATCGGAGTGCCCGCCGCCCAGCCCATTGATCTCCATTCACAAGATTACCCATCAACCACTTCACTTCACACAACGGACTAGTGTGTGTCCCTGTGGATGTGAGCAAGCAAGGAAGGGAAGGCTTAAGTCAACTAGATTAACAATGATAGACAACTGTATTGTACAGCCTCAAGCACACTCTGGATGTAACACACACACACACACAAACACAAACACTCCTTTCTCTCTCTCTGTCTCTCTCTCTCCCTCCCTCTCTTCCCCATCTCTCTCTTGCTCCTTTCTCTTCCTCTCTCCCTCTCTCCCTCTCTTTCTCTGTCTCTCTCTCTGTCTCTCTCTCTCGCTCTCTGTTATTTCAGTCTTGTTAAGCGTCAGTCAGCCCGGACATGCCTGGGGCTGGAACGAGTTATTTCAGTCCCTATTTTATCCACACGCACGCACACACACACACACACACACACACACACACACACACACACACACACACACACACACACAGGAAGGAAGGAAGGAAATACCAATTGCACAGGGCAGACGGGACGGAAATAATCGTCACACAGCCAAGGGGAAGGAAATAATCGCTGTGCAGTGGCTAGGGGGACAGACGTAATCGTCACACGTTAATGGAGTGTGCTGGCCGGTGGAGTGATATTGTTGATTGATGTAATGTAAACAATGAGGTAGTCAGCCTCTACATTGCTCTCTTCCAGGCAATGTTGATTAGGGGAAATAAGGCTTAGCTCTCAAATGGCTGTGATATCCCGTTTAATTAAATCAGTGCAAGACAATTCAGGAAATTGTTTTGAATGTCATTTGTTAATTGTTTAATTGGTCATAATTGACGAGGTTGATGAATTTAGCTGTGCATGCGTGTGTGTATTGAAATTGTTCTAATAATGGTTGTGTGTTAAACCAGTGGCCACTGGCCAGTCATCCTCTGGTATTAATCACCAAGGTAATGACTCTTCTCGATCGCCCTGGCAACCTCTCTCCATGGCAAAGATGGCCACAAACCTTGTCGGCTGTAACCAATGATGTATATAAACCCTGGCGTTTCGATGCTATGCATTAGCTATTGAGAGGCTTTGAAGCCACTGGTCGGCCATATATGCACTCCCTAGTAGGAGCAGTCCTCCATAGGAATTAATGGAATTCTATAGTATTTCAATTTAATGTTTCAAGTATTTTTTGTTGTAGTGTGGGCAGTAACAATAGTAATCTCCAAAAACTATACTTTAAGGGTAATGATTTTATATAATGAAAAAAAAAATGTTTGGCTCATATATCATTTAAAAGTCTGCATTAAGGTGTCTAACTAATTTTAGTGGTTTTGAGAAAGGGTGGCCATTACTGCTGACACAGTGTCTTTATTGAGCATCTCAATTAGGGATGCACGATATATAGGTGAACATATCGGAAGTCTAGTTTAACACTGATGTGCAAAACCGATGTCAAAGGTGACGTGCATACCTATATAACGTAGGTACATGACGTAATGACGCCACGTAAAATTTTGCGCTATACGTGCAACACAGCATTCCCAATTTAGCCCACAATATATCTGCTGTGTGGGTCGAGCAGTCAAGAAGTCATTTGAAAAAGTAACAAAATTTCAGCGAGACAACTCAAAGGCGAAATCCATTACAGCCAAGATAATGGAATTCATTGTCCTTGACAGTCAACCGTTCTCTGACGTGGGGGATGTTGGCTTTCGCCGACTGGTCGAGCACCGGTACACACTACCAAGTGCGCTATTTTTCCGATGTTGCCCTACCGGAGTTACACAGTAATAGCGTCACAACATTCAAACAATGGAACGCCGTATGGGTCTTTGCGTGTCAAACTAGAACAGACTAGAACAGGAACATAATAAGAACAGCAGGATCATCCGCTCAGAAGGTGGGACCTTTCTCCTGTCTCACAGAGGAGAGACAGGAGAAACTGTCAAAGATGTACAAAAAAGTCTGCAAACAAGCAAACACCAGCCACGAACGATATGTTTACAATACCGCGTTGGTAATAAAGCATAATTTGTTCGACCGCAACAACTGGGGTAGCTAACTTTAGCTTGATACCTAGCTAGCACCAATACTACCAGCCTGAAAACAATGACCAGTTGAAACTGCAGTCATTTTCTTTATTATTAGCAATGATTTAGGAATCCTTGTAAGTAAGTATTAGCTAGGTTGCCACTTGTTGTTCGCCTATTGAAATTGAACTTCAGTTCATGACAATAAATAGCTAGCCAGCTACTTGACCCTGTTGCTCAAAGCTAACGTTATAAGCAGCCAACTAACTTCATCTGGCGAGTGAGACTTGACCGGACAAGGTTATGTGTTGTGAAATTAGCCACAATAAGGACTAGGCACAATATTTGAATTTGCAGGTTTGCCTTCAAAATAAATGTATGTCATTGACAGTGATGCAAATGAACACAAATAGTAGAATTATGCCATACTTTTATTTTGAAGGCTAACCGAAAAGTCCACTGTTGTGGCTAATCCTTACGTATCGATGAGTCATTGTGACATATGAACTACGATTGATAGTGTAATCAATGTGTAATAACTACATATAAAATGTATGAATGCGTTAAATAATTAAGTGACGTGTAGTCATATCCAGGTTCTGATTGGTAAACAAACTTATTTGACACATCAAATAGTGTTAAATAGTAAGTGAACAAAAATTGGTTTGGATTATGTTTTACTGGTAATGGGGACATACGTAAATGCCAACAAAATAACTTTTTGGTCAGTCTGTATGTGTGTGTAACCTTTATTTAACTAGGCAAATCAGTTAATAACAAATTTTTATTTACAATGACGGCCTAACCCAGCCAAATCCAGACGACGCTGGGCCAACTGTGCGCCGCCCAATGGAACTCCCAATTACGGCTGGATGTGATGCAGCCTGGATTCGACCAGGGACTATAGTGACGCCTCTTGCACTGAGATGCAGTGTTTTAGACCGCTGCGTTCATGTGTGTGTGTGTTAACTATTTAACTGTTCTAGAATGTTCAAAAGGCTGCAAAAATTGTCAATATCGCTTATTGGTGTTGTTGTTTTTTGTCAAGGAAAATATTGGATATCGGTATCGGCCAAAAATGTCATATCCGTGCATCACTAATCTCAATAGTCTATGGGAGAATCTCAATTGCATACTCCTCACGTCCCCTCTCTCCTTGCCTCTTTCTCAAACCCATTGGATGAGAAAGCCAAAGGTCCCTTCTCTCTAACCTTCACCTCCAATGGGTTTTGAGAAGAAGGTGAGGAGAGAGTAGGCCTACTACTACTCTGACTATTGAGATACAGCCTTAATGTCTGTGTGTCTCCTCTGTGAGACAGGAGAAAGGTCCCACCTTCTGAGCTGATGATCCTCCTGCTCTTATTATGTTCCTGTTCTAGTCTGTCTTAGTCACTGAGTCTCATTAACCAGCACATTTAGACATGGAAACTGTGTTCCTAATCACCTGGCCACTCAGCATTATGACCCCATCCTACTCATCCCCAGAATCTTTAAGACACAAAATGTCCGACCAGACACACAAGCCTGCCATTTGACACAAAATGGCTGAATCTGAAACAGAGTCTCAATTGACTGTCAGGATTTGGCCAGGGTTGTTCCGGGTTTTGGTCACTAGATGCCCCCATTGTGCTTTTTGACCTTATGTTTTTTCCCTTGATCCCCATTATTATTTGCACCTGTGCCTCGTTTTCCCTGATTGTATTTAAACCCTTTGTTTCCCTCAGTTCTGTGCTCTGTGTTTGTATGTTAGCACACAGCCCTAGTGTTCTGTGTACTCTTGTCGATTCCGGTGGACGCTCTTGTGGAATTCTGTTTTTGTTTTCGAGTATCTCTTGAGGCTTTTTTTTGTGCTATACCTACCACCTTTTGGATTTGCCATTTTGTATTGAAGGACTTCTCCTTTTTACTTTATTAAATACACCATCTTAAGTACTGCTGTGTCTGCCTCATCTTCTGGGTTCTGCTGACTATTCGTGGCTCAGTTGGTTAAGTGACTGTTTCTCAATCCGGAGACCCAGGTTCGTAACCGGGTCCTGACAATTGACACCCTGTTCCACACGTAGTGAACTACTTTTGACCAGACAAAGAATGGTTCTGAAATTGCATCCTATGACAATGCACAATATAAGGAATAAGGTGCTATTTCAGATGCTTTTACGCTACTTGCTACTCTCTGTTCATCATATATGCAAAGTCACTTTAACCATATCTACATGTACATAGTACCTCAATCAGCCTGAATAACCAGTGTCTGTATGTAGCCTTTCTACTGTATCTAGCCTCGCTACTGTATATAGCCTGTGTTTTTACTGTTTAATTTCTTTACCTACCTATTGTTCACCTAATACCTTTTTTGCACTATTTGTTAGAGCCCGTAAGTAAGCATTTCACTGGACTTGACAAATAAACTTGGATTTGATTCGATTTGCAGATAGCGTCAGCATCGTGCACAACATTTGACCAGAGCCTTACTGAGATTTGGTTGATCCCTTTGACACAAAATGACCGTACAGACACACTAACCACTCGTTTCATACATTACCCTTTAATGTGGTTTGAGTGTGACCAATGGAAACTGATTTACTGCGGTGGTGGCAAGGAGGCATTCTGGCCTGTGTTATCTCTCTCTCTCTCTCTTTATCTCTCTCTGTCTCTCTCCTGCTTTTTCTCTCTCGCATTCTCTATCTCTTTCACTCTCTCTCCCTCTCTTTCTCTCTCTCTTGCTCTGTCTCTCTCTTCCTCCCCCTCCCTCTCTCACTTTATCTGTGTGTGTGTGTGTGTGTGTGTGTGTGTGTGTGTGAGTTGACTCTTCAAAGCGTTATGCTCCAGAGGTGAATCATAAATTAGATGATGTCATTTAAGACAACACACAACGCCTCCAAAAGCAGAATCAGCCATGCATCTTATATTAGCTTTAGTATGCCTCTTATTGTGGCTCTGAGGCTAAATATTAATATTTTGAAGATAAAGTCAGGGCTTTTTTGTTTTGTCATTTTGTTCTCCCACCCACACAATCCTCTTTAGAGAAGACTGAGCCACTGTTGCTAAGAGATCATCCCAGCTTTAGCGTCACATGCAACGCCTACACTCGCTTCTTTCCTCCTCTCCCACATACTGTATATTATTAGCCTTTGTGTGTGTAGGAAATACAGTTGTTATTGTTTTTTTTTTACCAAGATGGGAGATTGTGTTTGGATGGAATTGCTTCTTTGACTAACTCAATTGTTTGTGGGACGCTTTTTGCAGCCATCGCAAGAAAATTATCTCCCATATTTTTTATTTTCATATTTGTGATGTTGAAATGTTTCATTGTTGGATCTGAGAAAAGGATCTAGTCTCCAGAGTAGCTCCTTCTCTCTGGCAATCGAGAGTGACATCTTGGGTTTTTCTCTCCTTTCTCTTTCCTTCAACATTAATCTAATGTTGCAACAGCATCCAAAGCACCTGAGCTTTCACCACCAAAACCGTGGTCATGTATACACTATATGTACAAAAGTGTATGGACTCCCCTTCAAATGAGTTTATTCTGCTATTTTAACCACACCCATTGCTGACAGGTTGCAATCTCCATAGACAAACATTGTCAGTAGAATGGTCTTAGTGAAGCACTCAGTTAATTTCAACGTGGCACTGCCATCGGATGCCACCTTTCCAACTAGTCAGTTTGTCACATTTCTGCCCTGCTAGAGAAATGTTATTGTGAAGTGGAAATGTCTAAGAGCAACAACGGCTCAGCCGCAAAGTGGTAGGCCACACAGTCTCACGGAACGGGACCACTGAGTGCTGAAGCACATAGGTCATAATAATCATCTGTCCTCGGTTGCAACACTCACTACCGAGTTCCAAACTGCTGGAAGCAACATCAGTACAAGAACTGTTCATGAGCTTCATGAAATGGGTTTTCATGGCCGAGCAGCCGCACACAAGCCTAAGATCACCATGCGCAATGCCAAGTGTCAGCTGAAGTGGTGTAAAGCTCACCGCCATTGGACTCTAGAGCAGTGGAAACGCGTTTTCTGGAGTGATGAATTACGCTTCACCATCTGGCGGTCCGATGGACAAATCTGTGTTTGACGGATGCCAGGAGAGCGCAACCTTCCCCAATGCATAGTGCCAACTGTAAAGTTTGGTGGAGGAATAATGGTCTGGGAAGACCCTTTCCTGTTTCAGCATGACAATGCCCCTGTTCACAAAGCAAGATCCATACATAATTTGTAAATAATAATATTTTTTTATTAATAAAAACCTTGGATGGCTTGTTTATTTTATCACATTTGATTAGATAATAGCATATCTTTCCCCATTCAAGAGAGTGAAAGACGTTGTTTACGCATCCACCCTAACACTACACTACACATGTCACTCAATGTGACATTCTACCTGCTACACAGAAAACAACCAAAATCAACTTTATTTTTCATTATTTCAATTCACAAGATAGAATGAGAGTGCGTGTCAGGCATTGAGAATTAAAGCTGGCTGAATCTTGAGCTTGGTCGCATCGCAATGCGAGCAGCATAGTAGCTTCCATTAAAAAAAATAAACGCATTCCCCTGATGGCTGATATATAGCAGGGCCGTAAGAACCCAATTTAGTTTTTGTTCTTCATGTCTGATCTTTTTTTCAGTCCATTTTCTGTCACTGTTCCATTATATTTTGGGTGGTTGTTTTGGTAACAGCAAGTCATGTGGAAAAAATCTGTGTCCAGACTGAGGTTGCGTAATGTATCATTGGGAAGCACATACAGATGTGGTACAAATCAGAACTCAAAAGATCAGATGTTTTTTGTTGTTGTTGCTGTTTATACATATCAAATATGACAAATAATTGGCAAAAGATCCGAGTTGGGATTCCTTTGAGATCAGTGTGGGGATCAGCGTCGAGATCAGTGTGGAAGAACTTGACTGGCCTGCACAGAGCCATGACCTCGACCCCATCGAACACCTTTGGGATGAATTGGAACACCGACTGTGAGCCAGGCCTAATCACCCAACATCAGTGCCTGACCTCTTGTGGCTGAATGGAAGTAAGTCCCCGCAGCAATGTTCCAACATCGAGTGGAAAGCCTCCCCAGAAGAGTGGAGGCTGTTATAGCAGCAAAGGGGGGACCAACTCCATATTAATGACCATGATTTTGGAATGAGATGTTCGATGAGCAGCTGTCCACATATTTTTGGTCATGTAGTGTATGTTATTATTCACCTGTAAAATAATTTGACCATTCATCCTTATGAGGATATTTATCCTTTTGATGCAGTACTGGTGACATAAGGGTGTTGAATATCTGTGACAAGGAAGTTTTTTTTATGTAAAGAGCTGACTTAGTAGTCACCTTGGGGAGTTGGACCAAGAGAGCTTGTGGAAGGATGGTTGATGGTTGTGGGTCTCTCTTTTCTCAGGAATAATTGACTCAGTGGGGTGTAGAATGCAGATGATACTGTTCTCACTCCCTCTCGCTCTCTTTCTGTGTGGGTGTGTTTTCAATGTATCAATGACGTCAATTCCCTACTAATCATCTCTCTCTCCTTCTCTCCCTCCCTCTCTTTCTCTCTCTCTTTCCGTAGGGGCGTATCTGCAGAAAAGCAGGGAAGTCCAAGAAGGCATTTAGCCGCAAAGAGGCGGAGGCCACCTTTAAGAGTCTGGTGAAGACCCACGAGAAGTACGGCTGGGTCTCCCCCCCAGTGTCTGACGGCTGAGGTGACGGGCCGGCCATGACGCTAGCTAGCCATGCTAACCATGACACACCGCGCTAACTCGACTTCTCCTCCTTGACCATACCACTCCACCGCTCAAGTTGTTTTCGGTTGCTTTGGGTTTTTTCTTGTTGTTGTCTTCATCAGCTCACTGAGACTTCAGAAGGAACAAATAAAGGAACACTCGCCTACTTCGTCTTCACTTTGCCGATAATCGTCATAATCTCGTCATCATCAAGCCTTCCTCCTGCGCTGCACTCCTCCCTCCTCTCTCTCTGCGTTCATCCCTCCTTCGGCTGAGTAGAAGGTTCTGCGGGATGTGCGTGAACTGACTTATTCAGGAAAGTGTGTGTGTGTGTGTCAGCGGAGTGTTTGTCACAGTGGTTGATGGATTGGGTTTCCGACACACGCACACACACACCAACCACACACCAACCACACACCCACACTGACTGTGTGGGGATCTGTGGAAAGACTGTGAAAGACTACTGAGAAGAGGGAGATGTATCCCCTTTCCTTTTTTGTCCCACCCTCCCATCTCACCTTCCTTCCTCTCCTCTTCTGTCCCACCCTCCCATCTCACCTTCCTTCCTCTCCTCTTTTGTCCCACCCACCCATCTCACCTTCCTTCCTCTCCTCTTTTGTCCCACCCTCCCATCTCACCTTCCTTCCTCTCCTCTTTTGTCCCACCCTCCCATCTCACCTTCCTTCCTCTCCTCTTTTGTCCCACCCTCCCATCTCACCTTCCTTCCTCTCCTCTTTTGTCCCACCCACCCATCTCACCTTCCTTCCTCTCCTCTTTTGTCCCACCCTCCCATCTCACCTTCCTTCCTCTCCTCTTTTGTCCCACCCTCCCATCTCACCTTCCTTCCTCTCCTCTTTTGTCCCACCCTCCCATCTCACCTTCCTTCCTCTCCTCTTTTGTCCCACCCTCCCATCTCACCTTCCTTCCTCTCCTCTTTTGTCCCACCCTCCCATCTCACCTTCCTTCCTCTTATCCCTCACCGCTCTCTCTAAGCTGACACTACATTGCACTGAACTGAAGTCCATCCAGTCTGCCTGATCATTTAAATCCTGACCAGGCTGTTGATGTTTAATAGACAGGCAGTGCAGGAAGGCAGCTCATGCATTCACCCCTTCTTTTTCGTTAGATTTTTCTCTCCTCTGTTCTTCTCTTTTGACTGTGCTGTTTTTCACAGTTCAATGCAACATGAAGATTGTAATGTATGTAGAGCTGTGCTCTCTCTCCATCTCGCTTTCTATCGTTAATTCTCCTCTCTCTCTCTTTGTGGCTAAATTTAGACCTCAGTGTGTTGCGTAGACGGTTATTGATTTCTAACGAGAAAAAAAATCACTTGCTTTATATGCAGAGACTGTACGATTAATAGAATGGCAGTCAACCACAGCAATCTCTATCCCCTCTCCCTTGCTTTCTCTCCTCTCTCTCTCTCTCGCTGTCTTTCTCCTCTTTCTCTGTATATCTCTCTGTATATCTCTCTGTATCTCTCTCTGTATCTCTCTCTGTATCTCTCTCTCTCTCTCACTGTCTCTCTCTGTCTCTAACTCTCCCTGTATTTCTCCTCTCTCTCTCTCTCTCTCTCTCCCTCCCTCCCTCCCTCCCTCCCTCCCTCTTCTCTCTCTCTCTCTGGTCACATTATCATGTATAGATGAAGACCAGCAGCTATAATTCATATAATCCATGATTTAGGTACCAGATGGTCAAGCTAATAATCAGGCCCCTGAAAGGTGTGTGCATTGGCACATCACATGCACACTCAGCATTTAGCGTTGGCTCGCGTGCACACACACACACCTGCCAGCGTGGCTGTGTGTGATGATAACACCCCTAAATTAGGATGGACAGAGCAGAACTCTGGCGAGGATGGAGTGGTGGAATAATAAACAAGTGTCCTCTGAAAGATGACTGTGTCTCAGTGAGCTCCTGATTAATGTCTGGAGGGAGGGAGATAGGGAAGGAGAGAGGGAGGGAGAGGGGAAGGGAGAGGGAAGAAGAGAGAAGGAATAGAGAGGGAGGAATAGAGGGAAGGAGAGAGGGATGCAAACTTTGATGTTCACCGCCAGCTCCTCGAAATGTCAGCTGGAATCCAGAATGGCTGAGAAAAAGCATGTGTGTGTGTGTACAAACACACACACACACACACACACACACACACACACACACACACACACACACACACACACACACACACACACACACACACACACACACACACACACACACACACACACACACACACACACACACACACACACACACACACACACACACACACACACACACACTGTAGCTTCCACATCCCTCTTGTTATGCTGTACAGTATATGTGTGGCTGGGAATGAACAACACAAGGAGCTAGTTGCTAATTGCTGTGACATTTGACCAGAGAGTTGTCAGATGAATAACTAGTGAGAGTGATGACGTCACACCTCCTGCTCCGCTCACACACACACACACACACACACACACACACACACACACACACACACACACACACACACACACACACACACACACACACACACACACACACACACACCTCCTGCACTGCTGGGTCGGGGGTTCTAGACAAACTCACTTTTTGTTTTACATTGTGTGTAAAGCAATGTTTATACAGTACATCATTATAGACAATGTTCATCATCAGGGGGATGATATGTGTGTGAGAGTGGTTGTCTCGTGTGTGATGGTCTCTTGGACACAGTTAAAGACATCCCCATCTGGTATCTAATCATGAGAAAGGGTACGTTTTAAAATGGTACCCTACTGTATTACCCATCTAGTGCACTACTTGTGACCAGAGCCCTATGTAGGAAATAGGGTGCCAATTGGATGAGGCCTAAGTCAGTGCTGACGGTCTTCTTCCTCTTTTCTGTTGGGGACAGTCAAGTCAGGGTTGGCTGTGGGCATTTCTCTGTGCTTACGATGAGAGGAGAAAACTACTGTAAAATTAAGAATTAATTAGACAAAATATCTCCAAATTGGGTGTTTGCTGGTTTAAAGAGAATCATTTTGTGATATAGTTTAGATCGTTAGTTTGCAGACACAACTGGGTGAATCAGTTCTGTTGTATTATATCTGCATGTGGTAAGTGATTGGTAGCTAGCTATCTTTTTTTCAAGAAAAACAACGGGGAAAACGACGACGGGGTAAGAAAACGAACAGCAAAATGCTTCTCTTCTCTTGTTCTCTTGATTTCCGTTTTCAGTATTTATATTTTTCGTTCCGACTTCCTAAAAAATACTTTCACGTTATGTTCTTTGAATGTTTGTGTTTTAATTTATTTGTGATTTGCCAAAATGAAGATGTTGAAGCATGTCGCAGGTATTGTCACAGAAAAAGAGAAATAAATCCGAACTAAGAATGATGATGCTTATCTGTGTCAGAAGGAGGGTGTTCAGTTGTATATTTTGTAGGGGACTTTCAAAGAACCAGATTAAGAAGGACTAGACAATGATGTCAACCTTCTCCAGGAACTAATCTCACTGGGAGCAGAACTCTATGGAACCCACTGGAACTGAAGGATCAATCAGAATTCTCTGCTCTCACGTGTATTTCCTACTCTCTTCTGTGATATCACTGATGTCCATCCTTCTTTTTCTGGTTCCAGACCTCGGTACTGCTCGGGTAGAAGTTGCCCTTAGGCACAGATCTAGGATCAGCTTACCCTGCCTAAATCCTAACCTTCACGATTACAATGGAATACGCACATCTGCCCCTAGATCAGTTTCTTGGGGCAACTTCACCCTACTCCCGATTGAAGTGTCTAGTCCAGGCCGAGGTCAAAAGTTCAAAAGGTGAAAGGTCGTTGCAAGACCAAACAGGAATGTGCAATAAAAGTTACAGCTTATTGAAACTGATGAATGGACCTGGGTTTGTTTGTATTCACTCACATGATACACAAACATTTATCTAGTGATCTCTTCTCTATTCAAGATCTTTGTTGATGTTTTTCATGTCATCATGACCATGTGAATCATTATCTCTTCACTGTCCAAGATCTTTTTTTTCCTTCGAGCTATTCCGGAGTAGTTATGGTATATTGAATAGTGGAGGCACAGACAACAGCGTCCAATGTTAGGATCTCTACCAAAAATGTACTAAGCATTGACTTACCAAGTTTTCACCTGTTTTTCAGAGGGAAAAGTTTTTCCTGAAGAGGTAATCTCACATACTGCTGCACACATTTTCTTGACCCACTTTAGACCCACTTTGGTCTCCGTTGTGCTCCAGTTTTATATTGAAACATAGGATCTTTCTCCATTGTCTCAGAGCTTAGCTAAATTCATATTTTGTCTCTGCTATCTGAAGAGTCACCAGGTCTGGTTCAAGTGGTATCAGAACACAATGTCTTCTATGAGCTTTCATCCTCTGTGTGTGTGTATTAACCCACTAGGCTAGCACGCTATGTTTCTACAGTCACTCAGCTATTAATAGTCAGTTGTCCAACTGAATGTATTCAACTGAAATGTGTCCTCTACATTTAACCCAACCCCTCTGAATCAGAGAGGTGCAGGGGGCTGCCTTCATCGACATCCACAGCGCCCAGGGAACAGTGGGGTAACTGCCTTGCTCAGGGGCAGAAGGACATATTTTGACCTTGTCAGCTCAGGGATTCGATCCAGCAGCCTTCTGGTTACTGGCCAACGCTCGAACCACTAGGCTTCCTGTCATACTACTTCATCCTCTCAAATACATGTCAGAGAGTGGAGTTTCCATCCCAATCTGGGCAGCAACTCACAACCGTCTACACACCAACACGACACAAAGAAGTACTGTCAATAACCATGACCCAGAAAAGTCAAGAAGGAACAAGTAATTAGGGATAAAAATAAAATAAAACGTTCCAAGGCATACAAGGAAATATTGCAGTTGCTCAATGGTTCTCTATCTAAGGGTCTTGTGTATGCCTTTTTAGGTGATGGTGTCATTCCAAAAAGGCAGTACACATACACAAACAGTGAAGCAGCTCAGGTTTATGGCTGGCCCAGTGGACTGATAGGGTGCTCAGTAAGGGAGGTTGAAAACAGGAGGGACAGGAGGACACAGGGAGATAGTTTTGCACGTAGTGGATGAGTAATAGCTTCATACTGCACTAACACATCATTTATGGATGACTATGTGGAATGGATGACTATATCTCAAGGACTGCTGGTGTTAGAGTGCCTTCAAGTGTGTGTGTGTGTGTGTGTGTGTGTGTGTGTGAGTGTGTGTGAGTGTGTGTGTGTGTGTGTGTGTGTGTGTGACTCATTTGTGGGCTACACAAGTTCAGCACAACACGGTCTAACTGATAGTGTCAGGAGAGTGAACAGTGACCTAGTCACCTTCATTAGCAGCAGAAGGACACACACACAAACCTTTAATTGATCCATGGGCACACTTGTTTCTGTCTCTCTATTATCACCCAATTATATATAGAGAGACAGAGGGGAAAGAGAGAGAGAGAAATATAGTGTGGAAAGACAGACAGAGAGACAGAGGGAAAAGAGAGAGAGACAGACAAACAGATAGAGAATAACGAGAGAGGCCGAGAAAAGAGAGAGAGAGAGAGAGAGAGAGAGGGAAAGGAGAGCAGCTGTATTGTATGACAACACACTGTGCTCACTAAAGAGGAAACAGCAATGTAAACAAATTAGCAATCAGCTATAAGACTTGATTATCATATTATTGTGATATTATTATATTATTCTACACAGCAGTTAATAGTGTCCGCCGAGCTGTGTCTCTGTTTGGGCAGTGGCTCTCTCACAACAGGACAAAACACACACACACACACACACACACACACACACACACACACACACACACACACACACACACACACACACACACACACACACACACACACACACACACTGTGATGCACACCAAGGCACTAAAATATCAAAGACAAGGAACAAGCCCCTGAAGGTTACCTTGACACAGGAACCATAGAAAACAACAACAACAGAGAGAGAGACAGAGACAGAGAGCGAGAGCGAGAGAGAGAGAGAGAGAGAGAGAGAGGGAAGGATAGAGAAATGGATTGAGAGAGCGAAGGATAGAGAAACAGATTGAGAGAAAGGGAGTGAGAGATATATATAGGGAGTGAGATAGAGATATAGAGAGAAAGAGAGAGAGAGTGGAAGGCATCCCCCTATGAGTATAGCATTATCTATACTACATGTGACTAGCTGAGTGACTTCACTGTTTCCCGTAGACTGCTGATGAGATTTCCCAGCGTCCTTCACAGCCAGCTGTGCCAGGTTGGATTGGCTCAGCACAGAGGTGGTCGATTGATTGTATTTATTGATTGATTTAATTTGATCATTTACGAGTACACATACAGCCAAGTCACTTACAGTAGGGAGGGTACATCTCACATGTACCTGTCACATGTCATCTGAATAGAAAATAATAGAAAAAGTACAAATGAATAGAATACAATAGAATATTTCAGAGCTCTGGAATTTGTGAAGAACATCTGGAGATGTTAAACCGAGAAAGCCTAGAAACCTCCTAGGAACATTAAAAACACTATGTTAAGTAATTAGCCTCTCACTCTCTCAATGTCACTATACATATCATGTAGACTTCTGTCATGACACTATAACTAAAATATCACTATATATACAAAGAATGTGGCCACGCCTTTAAGTGAGTGGATTTGGCTATTTCAGCCACGCACGTTGCTGACAGGTGTATAAAATCGAGCACACCTCCATGCAATCGCCAGAGACAAACATTGGCAGTAGAATGGCCTTACTGAAGATCTCAGTGACATTCAATGTGGCATCGTCATCGGATGCCACCTTTCCAACAAGTCAGTTAGTCAAATTTCTGCCCTGCTAGAGCTGCCCTGGTTAACTGTAAGTGTCGTTATCGTGAAGTGGAAACATCTAGGAGCAACAACAGCTCAGCCGCAAAGTGGTAAGCCGCCGAGTGATGAAGTGAGTAGCGTGTAAAAATTGTCTGTCCTCGGATGCAACACTCACTACCGAATTCCAAACTGCCTCTGGAAGCAACAAGAACTGTTCATCGGGGAGCTTCATGAAATGGCCGAGCAGCCACACACAAGCCTAAAATCACCATGTGTAATGGCAAATGTCAGCTGTAGTGATGTAAAGCTCACCGCCATTGTACAATGGAGCAGTGGAAATGTGTTCTCTGAAGTGATGAATCACGCTTCACCATCTGGCAGGTCCGAAGGACGAATCTGGGTTTGGCAGATGCCAGAAAAAGTTTCCCTGCCCGAATGCATAGTGTCAACTGTAAAGTTTGGTGGAGGAGATCTTGGGCTGTTTTTCATGGTTCGGGCTAGGCCCCTTAGTTACAGTGATGGGAAATCTTAACACTATAACATACAATGGCTTGTGAAAGTATTCACCCCCTTTTTCATTTTCTGTTGCCTTACAACCTGGAATGAAAATTGATTTTGGGGGGGGGTTGTACATGCCTACCACTTTGAAGATACAAAATAGTTTTTGGGGTGAAACAAACACAAAATACGACAAAGAAACAGAAAACATAAGCGTGCATATCTCTGCACCCCCCCCCCCCCCCCATGTCAAAGCTTGGCACATCTAGCCGCTGGGATTTTTGCCCATTCTTCAAGACCAAACTGCTCCATCTCCTTCAAGTTGGATGGGTTCCGCCGGTGTAGAGCATTCTTTAAGTCAGACCACAGATTCTCATTTGGATTGGGGTCTGGGCTGTGACTCGGCCATTCAAAGACATTTAGATGTTTCCCATTAAACCACTTGAGTGTTGCTTTAGCAGTATGCTTAGGGTCATTGTTCTGCTGGAACGTGAACCTCCGTCACAGTTTCAAATCTCTGGAAGACTGAAACAGGTTTTCCTCAAGAAGTATCCCTCCCAGTCCCTGCCGATGAAAAACATCCCCACAGCACGATGTTGTGGGGATGGTGAGATGGTGTTTTCTGGGTGATGAAAGGTGTTGGGTTTACGCCAGACATAGTGTTTTCCTTGATGGCCAAAAAGCTCAATATTAGTCTCATCTGACCAGAGTCAGATACAGAATCAGATACTCCAATCTCCTCCGTGGAGCTTTGCAGCACCTTCAGGGTTATCTTTGGTCTCTTTGTTGACTCTATGATTAATGCCCTCCTTGCCTAGTTTGTGTGATTTGGTGGGCGGCCCTCTCTTGGCGGGTTTGTTGTGGTGCCATATTCTTTCCATTTTTAAATAATATATTTAATGGTGCTCCGTGGAATGTTAAAAGTTTCCTATATTTTTTTATAGCCCAACCCCAATCTGTTTGGAGAGCTCCTTGGTATTTATGGTGTCACTTGCTTAGTGGTGTTGCAGACTCTGGGGCCTTTCAGAACAAGTGTATACAGTTGAAGTTGGAAGTTTACATACATCTTAGCCAAATACATTTAAACTCAGTTTATCACAATTCCTGACATTTAATCCCAGTGAAAATTCCCTATCTTAGGTCCGTAAGGATCACCACTTTATTTTAAGAAAGAAAAATGTCAGAATAATAGCAGAGAGTGATTTATTTCAGCTTTTATTTCATTCATCACATTCCCAGTGGGTCAGAAGTTTACATACACTCAATTAGTATTTGGTAGCATCGCCTTTAAATTTTTTAACTTGGGTCAAACGTTTCGGGTAGCCTCCCAAAAGCCTCCGACAATAAGTTGGGTGAAATTTGGCCCATTCGTCCTGACAGAGCTGGTGCAACTGAGTTAGGTTTGTAGGCCTCCTTGCTCGCACACACTTTTTTAGTTCTGCAGGATTGAGGTCAGGGCTTTGCGATGGCCACTCCAATACCTTGACTTTGTTGTCCTTAAGCTGTTGTCTCAAATTTGGAAGTATGCTTGGGGTCATTGTCCATTTGGAAGACCCATTTGCGACCAAGCTTTAACTTCCTGACTGATGTCTTGAAATGTTGCTTCAATATATCCACATAATTTTCCTCCATCATGATGCCATCTATTTTGTGAAGTGCACCAGTTCCTCCTGCAGCAAAGCACCCCCACAACATGATGCTGCCACCCCCATGCTTCACGGTTGGGATGGTGTTCTTCGACTTGCAAGCCTCCCCCTTTTTCTTTCAAACATAACGATGGTCATTATGGCCAAACTGTTCTATTTTTGTTTCATCAGACCAGAGTACATTTCTCGAAAAAGGACGATCTTTGTCCGCATGTGCCGTTGCAAACCGTAGTCTGGCTTTTTTATGGTGGTTTTGGAGCAGTGGCTTCTTCCTTGCTGAGTGGCCTTTCAGGTTATGTCGATATAGGATTTATTTTACTGTGCATATAGATACTTTTGTACCTGTTTCCTCCAGCATCTTCACAAGGTCCTTTGCTGTTGTTCTGGGATTGATTTGAACCTTTTGCACCAAAGTACATTCATCTCTAGGAGACAGAACGCGTCTCCTTCCTGAGCGGAATGACGGCCGCGTGGTCCCATAGTGTTTATACTTGTGTACTATTGTTTGTACAGATTAATGTAGTACCTTCAGGCATTTGAAAATTGCTTCCAAGGATGAACCAGACTTGTGGAGGTGGAGGATTTTTTTTCTGAGGTCTTGGCTGATTTCTTTTGATTTTTCCCATGATGTCAAGCAAAGAGGCACTGAGTTTGAAGGAAGGCCTTGAAATACATCCACAACTACACCTCCAATTGACTCAAATGATGTCAATTAGCCGATCAGAAGCTTCTAAAGCCATGACATCATATTCTGGAATTTTCCAAGCTGTTTAAAGGCACAGTCAACTTAGTGTACGTTAAGTTCTGACCCACTGGAATTGTGATACAGTGAATTATAAGTGAAATAATCTGTCTGTAAACAATTGTTGGAAAAATTACTTGTGTCATGCACAAAGTAGATGTCCTAACCAACTTGCCAAAACTATAATTTGTTAACAAGAAATATGTGGAGTGGTTGAAAAACAAGTTTTAATGACTCCAACCTAAGTGTACGTAAACTTCCGACTTCAGCTGTATGTACTGATTTCCTGTGACAGCTCATATGACACTTAGATTGCACACAGGTGGACTTTCTTTAACTAATTATGTGACTTCTGAAGGTAATTGATTGCACCAGATCTTATTAAGGCGCTGTCTAGAAAAGGAGTGAATACATATGCATGCACCGCTTTTCCATTTTTTAAAGTTTTTTTTTTTAAACAAGTTCGTTTTTTAATTTCACATCGCCAATTTGGACTATTTTATGTATGTCCATTACATGAAATCCAAATAAAAATACATTTCAATTACAGGTTGTAATGCAACAAAATAGGAAAAACGCCAAGGGGGATGAATACTTTTGCAAGGCACTGTACAATGACATTCTAGAAGATTCTGTGCTTCCAACTTTGTAGCAATATTTTGGGGAATGCCCTTTCCTGTTTCAGCATGACAATGCCCCCATGCACAAAGCGAGGTCCATACAGAAATGGTTTGTCGAGATCGATGTGTAAGAACTTGACTGGCCTGCACAGAGCCCTGACTTCAACTCAATTGAAAACCTTTGGGATGAATGGGAACGCAGACTCAGAGCCAGGCGTAATTGCCCAAAATCAGTGCCCGACCTCACTAATGCTCATGGCTGAATGTAAGCTAGTCCCCGGAGCATAGTTCCAAAGCCTTCCCAGAAGAGTGGAGGCTGTCACAGCAGCAAAGGGGGGCCCAAATCCATATCAATGTACATGATTTTGGAATGAGTTGTAGGATGAGAAGGTGTCCACATACTTTTGGTCAGGTAGTGTACATCGATAAACTATACATGATCCATTTCGGACTTTTACAAATCATTCTGAATGACATAATACATGATAAAAAGTTACATAAATACCAGTAAATTATTGTTTATACTGAACAAAAATATAAACACAACATGCAACAACTTGGTTACAGTTTATATAACACGGAACCCAAACCGGCTGCGCGCGTGAGCCATCGTGCATAATTGTATTTTGTTCCCCCACCCCAAACGCAATCACGACACGCAGGTTAAAATATCAAAACAATCTCTGAAGCAATTATATTAATTTGGGGACAGGTCAAATAGCATTAAACATTTATGGATATTTAGCTAGCTAGCTTGCACTTGCTAGCTAATTTGTCCCATTTAGCTAACTTGCTGTTGCTAGCTAATTTGTCCTGGGATATAAACATTGAGTTGTTTTTTACCTGAAATGCACAAGGTCCTCTACTCCACCAATTAATCCACACATAACACGGTCAACCGAATCATTTCTAGTCATCTATCCTCCTTCCAGGATTTTTCTTCTCTTGACTTTATAATGCGATTTGCAACTTTCATAAATTACGTGCATTACCGCCACCGACCTATTTCGTCTTTCAGTCAACCACATGGGTATAACCAATGGGGAGATGGGAGAGGCAGGACTTTTGCAGCGCGATCTGCGTCAGAAATAAAACGGACTTCTATTTTAGCCCTTGGCAACCCAGACGCTCGTTGAAGCGCGCGAGCAGTGTGGGTGCAATAATTGAATAATATAGATTTCTGCATTTATTCTGCAATGCGAGCGGTGTAGTCAGCCTGTAAGGAAATCAGTCGATTTAAATGAATTCATTAGGCAGCCATGGGTGGGCCTGGGAGGGCACAGACCCACCCACTTGGGAGACAGGCTAACCCATTGGGGAGTCAGGTCCAGCCAATCAGAATTTGTTTTCCCCACAAAAGTGCTTTACTACAGACAGAAATACTCCTAATCCTCTGACGTTGGAGGCGGCTAATAGTAGAGAATTGAACATTTAATTCTCTGACAACAGCTCTGGTGGACATTCCTGCAGTCAGCATGTCAATTGCACGCTCCCTCAAAACTTGAGACATCTGTGGCATTGTGGTGTGTGTCAAAACTGCACATTTTAGGGTGGCCTTTTATTGTCCCAGCACAAGGTGCACTTGTGTAATGATCATGCTGTTTATTCAGCATCTTGATATGCCACACCTGTCAGGTGGATGGATTATCGTGACAAAGGAAAAAATTGTCACTTACAGGGATGTAACAAATTTGTGCATAACATCTTTGCGAAATAAGCTTTTTGTGCATATGGAACATTTCTGGGATCTTTTATTTCAGCTCAAGAAACATGCAACCAGCACTTTACATGTTGCATTTATATTTTTGTTCAGTGTAGTGAAACCATTTACATGAAAAAAAAAGATTGTCTGTGTTCTTTTGCGAGTGAGATCACGGCCCGGTGCATTAAAAAGAAATAGGATGTATACTCGTGTGACTAAGTTAGGACTCCCAATGCATTAAAAAAAGATAGAAAATGTTGTTTAGACTTTGGTCCAGGATAACTGAGGTGTGCCAAGGCCCAATCCATCAACTACACCACAGGGCGCTACATAAGCATCATTGTTGAATAAATCATTCTTCCTCTATAGATGACATATATACTGCATCCATGGACGTGACCGAGTTGTTCGTTCTAAATATTCCATTGCCATACTGGCTGACAACATCCTTATTCCTTGCTTGCTATCTATGCAACTATGGCTAACTTACAGTCACGTCAAACAGTGCAGACAGAATAACAGCAAAGTAGCTATTTCCTAGTTACATTTATGTGGATACATTTATATCAATGAGCTTATGATGAGTGATTTTGCCATGCAGAGAAAATGTGCTCTCTTGTCCAGACACTGTTCAGACAAAATAAAGACAATCCAGGGGGAAACTACCTGTCCTCCAGGACACCTACACCACCCAAAGTCACAGGAAGGCCAAAAGATCCTCAAGGACAACAACCACCCGAGCCACTGCCTGTTCACCACGCTATCATCCAGAAGGCGAGGTCAGTACAGATGCATCAACGCGGGGACCGAGAGACTGAAAAACAGCTTCTATCTCAAAGCCATCAGACTGTTAAACAGCCATCACTAACATTGAGTGGCTGCTGCCAACTCTCTAGCCACTTTAATAATTAAAAAGTGGATGTAATAAATGTATCACTAGCCACTTGAAACAATGCCACTTTATATAATGTTTACATACCCTACATTCCTCATCTCATACAGTATATACTGTACTCTATACCATCTTGCTATGCCATTCGGCCATTGCTCATCCATATATTTATATGTACATATTCTTATTCATTCCTTTACACTTGTGTGTATAAGGCAGTTGTTGTGAAATTGTTAGATTACTTGTTAGATATTACTGCATGGTCGGAACTAGAAGCACAAGCATTTTGCTACATTCACATTAACATCTGCTTACCACATGTATGTGACAAATACAATTTCATTTGATTTCAGCCTTTTGGGTGTTGATGGTGCTGCAGTATTCTCTGTTTTCGGCCAGGATGTTGCTCCAGCATTTTCTGTCTATTACTGAGGGACGCCAGTGGCTATGGACCGATGCTCACTCACTGACATAATCTCCCTCCCTTCTAAACCAACATTGGCCAGTTTCTGGACTGTCATGGTCCTGATGCTGTGATTTGTGTATGTAGTTGTTCCCGCTGCCCTGCAGATCTTGGGTAAAAGTGCTGCCTGATAGTTCACGCACATCTGACGTGTACCAGATTGAGCCCCGATCTCCTCTCCTTGGGTGGAGATAAAATGCAAGGGCGTTCTCCCGGTCATTTCGATAGATATTTCCCCAGTGATGCAACCGGGCATAATGGGTTCCCTGGCTGCTCAAACATGAATCCCCTCTTGGACTCCCTGCGCCCTCTCCCCTTGGGTCCAGATGATTCGTTGTGGCCTTGTTATATGGAAAAGTGGTGTATCTGAGAGCGCATGCGTTGTTATAATATAGTTTACTAGTAGCCTAATTATGAGTGTAACTTACACAAACAGGCTATAAACAACATACCTTAGACCGTTCTCATCTGTTTTTACGAGGAATGAGTTGGGCTTTAGTTGTCTGTTACCCTCTTTGACCCAGATGTAACTGGAGGTCTAACCACACTTTCTGGGCCAGACCCCTTGGTGTTGCGGGATTCAGAGCCTGGGAGTTTTGGAGCTGGGCCATGTCCTTATCGGTGATGGGAGGGTGGCTGTTTGTGACATATTTTCCTTGCCTTCTTAGCTGTTTGATTTTGCCCAGAAATACATGATTTGAGGTGGTAAATTCAGTGTCCTTCATAAGGCACCAGCTGTGACTGATGGGTGGGTCAGTTAGAAACTGGTTCAGCCCACTCCGGAGTGCCAGGTAGCTACTTATGCTGTACTGCTCACCCTTCCCAATTTCTATAAAACAGTTGGAGAAGGATGTTAAATTCTTCCTTACATGCTGACCAGACAGCTCATCCACGTGCGCCATCGCACACATGTTGATTTTGTCCACCTACAACAGACGCGATCAAGACACGAAGGTTGAAATATCAAAATTAACTCTAAACCAACTAAATTAATTTGGGGATACGTCAAAAAGCATTAAACATGTAATGGCAATTTAGCTAGCTAGCTTGCTGTTACTAGCTCATTTGTCCTGGGATATAAACATTGGGTTTTTATTTTACCTGAAATGCACAAGGTCCTCTACTCAGACAATTAATCCACAGATAAAAGGGTAAACCGAGTTAATTTCTAGTAATCTCTCCTCCTTCAGGCTTCTTCTTCTTCTTTGGACTTTATATGGTGGTTGGCAACCAACTTTAAGGTGCATTACCACCACCAACTGTACTGGAGTGTGAACCTCAGTTCATCACACACATTGGCATATGCACCTAAAAACGAATGAGATGGGAACGGTGGGACTTGCAGCACATCAAGATTCACGAGTAACACTAATAGAACCGCATTGACGCGCACGCTCAGTGTGGGTGCAATGATTGAATAATATATGTGTTCATTTATTCCGCAACTCGAAGCGAGTGATGTGGTCAGCATGTTACAACTTGGTTCTATGTGGTGCCTGACGCTGCAAGTCCCGCCTCTCCCATCTCCTCATTGGTTTTTAGGAGCAAATACCCACATGCCATTTCCTCAGTGTTTTTTAGGAGCATATACCCACATGGGTGATTGAAAGATGAACTGAGGTCCATACTCCAGTCCAGGTTTCAATTCATATTTTGCTTTTTAAAGCAGCTCAAACAAAACCTGTAAAAATGAACTATAGCCATTGAATTATACCGTGCAAATATACCAATGCTTTATAGGGAAATAATGCACACTCTAGAATGCCCTTCAATCCAATCAGAAATGAGTATTCAACAATGCCATGGTATAAGGAATGAGAATGAATTATTTTGCTGCATCTCCCCAATGAGCTTGGGAGAGGTGAAGGTTGAGTCATGCATCCTCCGAAACATGATCTGCCAAACCACGCTCCTTAATTAACACTGTTCAACTGACAACCAGAGTCAGCCTGCAGGCGCCTGACCCGCCACAAGGAGTCACTAGAGAGCGGTGAACCAAGTCCCCCCAGCCAAACCCTCCCCTAAACCGGACGACGCTGGGCCAATTGTGCTCCGCCCGATGGGACTCCCAGTCACAGCCGATTGTGACAGAACCTGGGATCACACCCAGGTCTGCAGTGACGTTTCAAGCACTTCAATGAAGGGCTTTAGACCGCTGCGCCACTCGGGAAGCCTCATAGAATCGCATTCTATTGCACATTTGTAGTTGGAATTTTATAGCCATTCTAGAAAAAAAGGCAAAGCGAGGGATAATAACCATCACCATCTAAGTAGAGGTTATCTAGGAATATTCAGTTAGATATTTCTTGACCACCACTAAGGGCTCTTAGTGTATCTACATGTACAGTGCATTCGGGAAGTATTCAGACCCCTTGACCTTTTCCGCACTTTGTTATGTTACAGCCTTATTCTAAAATTGATTAATTAGATTTTTTCCCTCATTAATCTCCACAATATAACCCAGAAGGACAAAGCAAAAACATTTTTTTAGACATTTTTACAAATCTATTAAAAATAAAAACCTGAAATAACCTTTACTCAGTATTTTGTTGAAGCACCTTTGGCAGCGATTACAGCCTTGAGTCTTCTTGGGTATGACGCTACAAGCTTGGCACACCTGTATTTGGGGAGTTTCACCCATTCTTATCTGCAGATCCTCTCAAGCTCTGTCAGGTTGGATGGGGAGCGTCGCTGCACAGCTATTTTCAGGTCTGTCCAGAGATGTTCGATCTGGTTCAAGTCCGGGCTCTGGCTGGGCCACTCAAGGACATTCAGAGACTTGTGTCGAAGCCACTCCTACATTGTCTTGGCTGTGTGCTTAGGGTCATTGTCCTTTTGGAATGTAAACCTTGGCCAAATTCTGAGGTCCTGAGCGCTCTGGAGCAGGTTTTCGTCACGGATCTCTCTGTACTACATTCTGGTCATCTTTCCCTCGATCCTGTCCAGTCTCCCGATCCCTGCTGCTGAAAAACATCCCCACAGCATGATGCTGCCACCACGCTTCACCGTAGGGGTGGTGCCAGGTTTCATCCAGACGTGTCACGTGACGCTTGGCATTCAGGCCAAAGAGTTCAATATTCGTTTCATTAGACCAGAGAATCTTGTATCTCATGGTCTGAGAGTCCTTTAGGTGCCTTTTGGCAAATTCCAAGCGGGATGTCATGTGCCTTTTACTGAGGAGTGGCTCCCGTCTGGCCACTCTACCATAAAGGCCTTATTGGTGGAGTTCTGCAGAGATGGTTGTCCTTCTGGAATGTTCTCCCATCTCCACAGAGGAACTCTGGAGTTCTGTCAGAGCTCCCCAGATCTGTGCCTCGACACAATCATGTCTCGGAGCTCTACGGACAATTGCTTCGACCACATGGCTTGGTTTTTGCTCTGACATGCACTGCCAACTGTGGGACTTTATATGGACTGGTGTGTGCCTTTCCAAATCATGTCCAGTCAATTGTATTTACCACAGGTGGACTCCAATAAAGTTGTAGAAACATCTCAAGGATGATCAATGGAAACGATACACCTGAACTCAATTTCGAGCAAAGGGTCTGAATACTTATCTAAATGTGATATTTCCATTTTTATTTGTAATACATTTGCAAACATTTCTAAAAACCTGTTTTTGGTTTGTCATTATGAGATATGTGTGTAGATTGATGAGGGGAAAACAAATAAATAATCCATTTTAGACTAAGGCTGTAATGTAACAAAATGTGGAAAAAGGGAAGGGGTCTGAATACTTTCCGAATGCACCGTATGCATCTTCTGTGATACTGGGGAATCCATGATACTTCAAATAGTCTTTGAGGAGTCTTCATTCTTGATTTTATACATTATTAATTCAGGCCCACAACCACCACTGCTTTATGTGGACATAATGTTAAATAATGAATGTTATCCCCCTCTTAATACATGAACGTGTGGTGTGTGTGTAATTAATAATATATGAAGCACTGTATATAAATCATACCGCAATGGGTTGTTATTTGACTTGTCATCATCAACACAGCTTTACATATATTTGAATCATATCACTTCACATACTTACCATTCAAAATAAAATAAAATAGATTTGTCAAATGTGCCGAATACAACAGGTGTAGAACTCACTGTGAAATGCTTACTTACAAGCCCTTAACCAACAATGTAGTTTTAAGAAAATAGAGATAAGAAAATATTTACAAAATAAAAAAAGTTTTAAAAAAATTAAAAAGTAACATAATAAAATAACAATACTGAGGCTATATACAGGAGGTACCGAGTCAATGTGTGCAGGTACAGGTTAGTCGAGGTAATTTGTACATGTAGGTGGGGGTGAAGTGACTATGCATAGATAATAAACAGCAAGTAGCAGCATTGTAAAAACAAGGGGGTGGAGGGTTGCCAACCCGGTGGCCATTTGGTTAATTGTTCAGGCTTGGGGATAAAAGCTAATAAGGAGCCTTTTGGACCAAGACCGGTACCGCTTGCCGTGCGGTAGCAGAGAAAACAGTCTATGACTTGGGTGACTGGAGTCTTTGACAATTTTGGGGGGAGAAGAAGTCGGAGGTTTGCATACATGTAGGTTGGAGTCATTAAAACTAGTTTTTCAACCACTCCACCAATTTCTTATTAACAAATTATAGTTTTGGCAAGTGAGTTAGGACATCTACTATGTGCATGACACAAGTAATTTTCCAACAATTGTTTACAGACAGATTATTTCACTTATATTTCACTGTATCACAATTCAATTCCATTTGAGTCAATTGGAGGTGTACCTGTGGATGTCTTTCAAGGCCTAACTTCAAACTCAGTGCCTCTTTGCTTGAAATCATGAGAGAAATCAAAAGCAGTAGACCTCCACAAGTCTGGTTCATCCTTGGGAGAAATTTCCAAATGCCTGAAGGTACCACGTTCATCTGTACAAACAATAGTACACAAGTATAAACACCATGGGACCATTCAGCCATCATACCGCTCAGGAAGGAGATGCGTTCTCTCTCCTAGAGATTAACGTACTTTGGTGCAAAAAGTTCAAATCAATCCCAGAACAACAGCAAAGGACCTTGTGAAGATGCTGGAGGAAACCAGAACAAAAGTATCGATTTCCACAGTAAAACGAGTTCTATATCGACATAACCGGAAAGGCCGTTAGGCAAGGAAGAAGCCACTGCTCCACAACCACCATGAAAAAGCCAGACTACGGTTTGCAACTGCACATGGGGACAAAGATCGTCCTTTTTCGAGAAATGGCCTCTGGTCTGATGAAACAAAAATAGAACTGTTTGGCCATAATGACCATCGTTATGTTTGGAGGAAAAATGGGGAGGCTTGCAAGCTGAAGAATACCATCCCAACCTTGAAGCACAGGGGTGACAGCATCATGTTGTGGGGGTGCTTTGCTGCAGGAGGGACTGATGCACTTCTCAAAATAGATGGCATCTTGAGAAAGGAAAATGTTGTGCTATATTGAAGCAAAATCTTAAGATTTTAAGTCAGGAAGTTAAATCTTGGTCCCAAATGGGTCTTCAAAATGGACAATGACCCCAAGCATACTTCCAAAATTGTGGCAAATGGCTTAAGGACAACAAAGTCAAGGTATTGGAGTAGCCATCACAAAGCCCTGACCTCAACCCTATAGAACATTCGTGGACAGAACTGAAAAAGTGTGTGCGAGCAAGGAGGCCTACAAACCTGACTCTGTTACACCAGCTCTGTCAGGAGGAATGGAAGACTACCCGAAATGTTTGACCCAAGTTAAACAATTTAAAGGCAATGCTACCAAATACTAATTGAGTGTATGTAAACTTCTGACCCACTGGGAATGTGATGAAAGGAATAAAAGCTGAAATAAATCATTCTCTCTACTATTATTCTGACATTTCACATTCTTAAAATTAGGTGGTGATCCTAACTGACCTAAGACAGGGATTTGTTTTACCAGGATTAAATGTCAGGAATTGTGAAAAACTGAGTTTAAATGTATTTGGTAAGGTGTATGCAGACTTCCGACTTCAACTGTAGGTCCTGGATGGCAGGAAGCTTGGCCTCAGTAAGGCGCTACCCCCCCAACTTTTTGAGGATCTGGGGAAAAGGTATTGTGGTGTCCTCTTCACGACTTTCATGGTGTGTTTGGACCATGATAGTTTGTTGGTGATGTGGTCACCAAGGAACTAGAAACTCTCGACTCGCTCAACTACAGCCTCGTCGATTTGAATGGCGTGTTCGGCCCTCCTTTTCCTGTAGTCCAAGAGCATCTCCTTAGTCTTTCTAACGTTGATGGAGAGGTTGTTGTCCTCGCACCACACTGCCAGGTCACTAACCTCCTCCCTATAAGCTGTCTCATCGTTGTAGGTGATCAGGCCTACCAGCGTTGTGTCATCAGCAAACTTAATGATGGTGTTGGAGTCGTGTGTGAATAAGGAGTACAGGAGTGGACTATGCAAGCACCCCTGAGGGGCCCCTGTGTTGAAGATTAGCGTGGCAGATGTATTGTTGCCTACCCTTACCACCTGGGGGCGGCCCGTCAGGAAGTCCAGGATCCAGTTGCAGAGGGAGGTGTTTAGTCCCAGGGTCCTTAGCTTAGTGATGAGCCTTGTGGGCACTGTGGTGTTGAACACTGAGTTGTAGTCAATGAACAGTATTCTACATACAGTGGAAAGTATGTGAAACCTTTGGAATTATCTAGATTTCTGCATAAATTGGTCATCACATTTGAGCTGATCTTCATCTACTGTAAGTCACCACAACATACAAACACAGTGTGCTTAAACTAATAACACATAAATTATTGTATTTTTCTTGTCTATATTGAATACATAATTTAAACATTCACAGTGTAGGTTGGAAAAAGTATGTGAACCCCTAGGCTAACGGCTTCTCCAAAAGCTAATTGGAGTCAGGAGTCAGCGAACCTGGACTACAATCATTGGGGATGTTAGTTAGAGCTGCCATGCCCTATAAAAAACCCTCACAAAATGTAAGTTTGCTATTCACAAGAAGCATTGCCTGATGTGAACCATGCCTCGAACAAAAGAGTTCTTAAGAAGACCCAAGATTAAGAATGTTTGACTTAAATAAAGCTGGAAAGGGTTACAAAAGTACTGTATCTCTAAAAGCCTTGATGTTCATCAGTCCACGGTAAGACAAAATGTCTATAAATGGAGAAAGTTAAGCACTGTTGCTACTCTCCCTAGGAATGGTCGTCCTGCAAATATGACTGCAAGAGCACAGCACAGAATGCTCAATGAGGTTTTAAGAAAAATCCTGGAGTGTCCGCTAAAGACTTACAAAAATCTCTGGATCATGCTAACATCTCTGTTGACGAGTCTACAATAAGTAAACCACTAAACAAGAATGGTTTTCATGGTAGGACACCACAGAGGAAGCCACTGCTGTCCACAGAAAAACATTGTGCACGTCTGAAGTTCACAAAAGAGCATCTGGATGTTCCATAGTGCAACTGGCAAAATATTCTGTGGACAGATGAAAGTAAAGTTGAGTTGTTTGGAAGGAAGGAACACACAACACTGTGTGGAGAAAACAAGGCACAGCACACCAACATCGGACAGCTTGCTATCATCGACGGAAAAACTATTTCCCAAGTTTATCAAGACATTTTGCAGGAGAAGGTAATGCTATCTGTCCGCCGATTGAAGCTCAACAAAAGTTGGGTGATGCAACAGGACAACGACCCAAAACTCAGAAGTAAATCTACAACAGAATGGCTTCAACAGAAGAAAATACACCTTCTGGAATGGCCCAGTCAGAGTCCTGAACTCAACTCGATTGAGATGCTGTGGCATGACCTCAAGAGAGGGGTTCACACCTGACATCCCAAGAGTATTGCAGAACTGAAACAGTTTTGTAAAGAGGAATGGTCCAAAATTCCTCCTGACTGTTGTGCAGGTCTGATCCACAACTACAGAAAACGTTTGGTTGAGGTTATTGCTGCCAGGTTCAACCAGTTATTAAATCCAAGGGTTCACATACTTTTCCCACCCGCACTGTGAAAGTTTAGACAGTGTGTATAATAAAGATATGAAAACGTATAGATGTTTGTGTGTTATTTGTTTAAGCAGACTGTGTTTGTCTATTGTTGTGACATGGATGAAGATCAGATCACATTTTATGACCAATTTATGCAGAAGTCCAGGTAATTCCAAAGGGTTCACATACTTTTTCTTGCCACTGTAAGTGTTCCTTTTGTCCAGGAGATAAAGGGCATTGTGGAGTGCGATTGCGTCATCTGTGGATCTGTTGAGAAAGTATGTGAATTGGAGTGGATCTAGGGTGTCCGGGATGGTGGTGTAGTGAGCCATGACCACCCTTTCAAAGCACTTCATGGCTACTGACGTGGGTGCTACTGGGCAGTAGACATTTAGGCAGGTTACCTTCGCTTTCTTGGGCACAGGGACTATGGTGGTCTGCTTGAAACATGTAGGTATTACAGGCTTGGTTAGGGAGAGGTTGAAAATGTCAGTCAAGTGACCTCAGTACACCTCCTGGTAATCCATCTGGCCCCAAAAATATAAACAACCTGCTGTATCCTTGTCTCCTTTCTATTAATCTGGTACACACTTGACACATGCTGCCCTGCCTAGATTTTCTCTAATTATAGACAAGCCTTCTTTGTGTGTATTTAATATGTATTTAGAGTTTGCAGTGACTTCTCATTTCCCAAAACGTCTGCCATTTCACTTTGCATGATTTACCTTGGTTTGCTGTGTTTCTCTTGTTTTCTTATTTTATTGAATTTAGACACCTCCCCTTTGGCTGGTGTTCTGTTGTGTTCATCCCTGATTGATTGGTAGAGCATCTATGATTCGCATCATCAATTGCACAGTCTGTTTTATCTGTTGTTATCAGAAGTCCTTAGGTGATTTGGTTGTTCTATTTGTTGTATGTGAGATGCTACTCGTTTAGCCTCAACTGAGAACAAGTGTGTTTGCTTCTTTTCAAACATAACAGCTGTTCTCCTTGGGAGATGGGAATTGGCCTCGGTCTGACACACCTGGGCCTCATTGACCTAAGAAGAACCTGCTTGGTTATAATAGAGCTTCTAACAAATTTGTGGACTGCTGCTATAGGAGTAAGACTAGAGCCAAACTGCTGCTGCCGCCGTCACCCCAGCCACCAACGACCTTGCAGCCAGATGGGGACCTGAGTCGACCACACTCTCCTACAAGTAGATACTGTATGCAGAACGGTCAACCCTTAAACATGTGAGCCTGGTTGACTACTTCTGTTCAGAATGTCTCCCTGCTCATGCATGTTTTATTACCCCCCCCCCCCCCCACACACACTTGATGAAAATGACACTTGATGAAAATGGACGATGAGGAATGACTGGCGACGACTTCCGACGGGTAAATACTGGATGAATGTTTGAGTAGAAGCGCCACCATGAGTAGAAGCATGTACATTATGTTTGGGACTGAGTATTTGTGTGCAATGGTGTAACCAAAATTATTATTTTGAAGCAAACAAACTTCCTTAAACCTTGTCTGTGTGGTGGCCTGGGATCTAGAACCTGAACTTGACTCATGCGCACACACATGCACACCCTCTGAGTCTTGCTGCATCAATGCCAGAGCTAAAGGACAGGGAGTCACTATAAATATTTTATATGGCACAGTGCATGTGGGAAAAAAAATATTTTTAGACACTTTTCCTAATGCTCTCAGATGCTTGGATCGTAGTGTGTGTGTGTGTGTGTGTGTGTGTGGATGGGAGGGGGTTGTTCCATTGCATATGTGTGTATGCAGACTGCACTGGGGATCCTCAAGGTGATCTTATCTCTCTAGACTCTCTAACCCTGAAGAATGGCTTGATTTATAATACCCTGTTTGCCTGAGGTGGGACTCCTAAATTGCATGTGAGCACACGCTCACACCCTCCCTCATCACGGCTGAAACAGATCATCTTAACGGGACACAGAGCCCACACCCTCCCTCATCACGGCTGAAACAGACCATCTTAACGGGACACATTGAGCCCACACCCTCCCTCATCACGGCTGAAAAAGATCATCTTAACGGGACACATTGAGCCCACACCCTCCCTCATCACGGCTGAAACAGATCATCTTAACGGGACACATTGAGCCCACACCCTCCCTCATCACGGCTGAAACAGATCATCTTAACGGGACACATTGAGCCCACACCCTCCCTCATCACGGCTGAAAAAGATCATCTTAACGGGACACATTGAGCCCACAACCTCCCTCATCACGGCTGAAACAGATCATCTTAACGGGACACATTGAGCCCACACCCTCCCTCATCACGGCTGAAACAGATCATCTTAACGAGACACATTGAGCCCACACCCTCCCTCATCACGGCTGAAACAGATCATCTTAACGAGACACATTGAGCCCACACCCTCCCTCATCACGGCTGAAACAGATCATCTTAACGAGACACATTGAGCCCACACCCTCCCTCATCACGGCTGAAACAGATCATCTTAACGAGACACATTGAGCCCACACCCTCCCTCATCACGGCTGAAACAGATCATCTTAACGAGACACATTGAGCCCACACCCTCCCTCATCACGGCTGAAACAGATCATCTTAACGGGACACATTGAGCCCACAACCTCCCTCATCACGGCTGAAACAGATCATCTTAACGGGACACATTGAGCCCACACCCTCCCTCATCACGGCTGAAACAGATCATCTTAACGCGACACATTGAGCCCACACCCTCCCTCATCACGGCTGAAACAGATCATCTTAACGGGACACATTGAGCCCACACCCTCCCTCATCACGGCTGAAACAGATCATCTTAACGGGACACATTGAGCCCACACCCTCATCACGGCTGAAACAGATCATCTTAACGGGACACATCGAGCGCAGACACAGAGTCCTACTGTGCAAAAACTGGTTGAATCAATATTGTCATGTGGAATCTGTGAAAAATACATTGGATTTGAAAAAAGTAATTGTTTTGAAGGTGAAATTTCAACCACAGGGTAATCAAATTAAAACAGACAAACCTTGTTGAATTTGTAACTTTACGTCAGATCGTCAACATTATATCCACTATCAGAAAACAAAACAATAGACTGGTCAGCACCTCCTACTGGGGAACTGATATACAGCAGTGGGCAGCAACCGGTCGATCGCCAAGGCATTCCGAGTCGATGCCAAACATTTCTGTAAAAAACCAAGAGATAAACCTTGTGTACCAATTTTTTTATTTATTCATCTTGTACTGTTGGGGGTAGGTGCACCAGATTCAGCTGCACTGCACACCTACCCGGTACACAGTGCCCCTGGGGGAGCAAATCAAGTGCACTATAGGCCTACCACTGGCCAATCGGATGGCTCAGATTACTGTCTACAGTAATGTAGCAGACGTAAAAAAAATATATATATATATATATATAACATATAATATACTTAAGTAAATGTAATCGCTAAAATATACTAAAGTATCAAAAGTACAAGTATAAATCATTTCAAATTCTTTGTCTTAAGCAAAGCAGACAGCCACATTTGAGTTGATTTTATTTACAGATAACCAGGGGCCCACTCAGACATCATTTACAAACAAAGCATGTGTTTAGTGAGTCCGCCAGATCAGAGGCAGGAGGGATGACCAGGGATTTTCTCTTGATAAGTATGTGGTTTAAACCACATTTTCCTGTGCTGCTAAGCATTCAAATTGTAATGAGTACTTTGGGTGTCAGGGAAAATGTATGGAGTAAAAAGTATATTATTTTCTGTAGAAATGTAGTGAAGTAAAAGTTGAAAAAAATATAAATAGTAAAGTACAGATTCCCCCAAAAAGTAGAAGTTTGTCAGTGTCGGCGGAGGAAAGGGAGAGCGGAGGATGAGGAGCGCACCCGGTCTGCTGACATTTCCCTCCACTGAGACTGACCATCAGATGCAGGGTCAAATCTTTTTGTTACCTCAGCTGTGCCTCACAAGTAATAGAACAACTGGTGTGATCATATAGCCTGCTTCAATTGTTGAAATATATATTTTTTTAATGATCTGAGATTAACAAGAATGCATTGGCAGGGCAATTCAGACAATATGCTGTAGTGTTTTGGGCCTATAACCTACTGCACAAACCTCATTACTACAGTACTGTTTTTAATAGGTTAATGATGCATAGGCATACGTTTTTTAAGTCGTGTTAAAAAAAAACATCAACGGTCGATCTCGGCTTGCAATTTGACTCAGAAAGTGATCTCGACTCAAAGGTTGGTGACCACTGATCTACAGCTACCCTGGTCTCCCATCCAGGGTTTTAACCAAGCCCTGCTTAGGTATATTTGTCACTGATTATTACCAATGTGCTACCATGAGAATGGTTGAGATTGCCACTTAACTTAATTGATTAACTGTTGCTATCAAAGTTGTTCCTAAGGCTAGGTTTAACAGAGCAAATAAAATGTGGCCATACTTTATCACTCATATCATCAATATTGCAAAGTTAAAGAATAGGGTCAAATCAACCTTTATTTTATACCCCTTTTTTCATGATATCCAATTGCGATCTTGTCTCATTGCTGCAACTCCCCAAAGAGCTTTGGAGAGTCATGCGTCCTCCGAAACATATCCTGCCAAACTACGCTTCTTAACCCGGAAGCCGGCCACACTAATGTGTCGAAGGAAACACTGTTCAACTAACAACCGAAGTCAGCCTGCAGGCACCCGGCCCACACAAGGAGGCACTAAAGCACAATGAGCCAAGTAAATCCCCCCTGGCCAAACCCTCCACTAACTCGGACGACGCTGGGACAATTGTGCACCACCCTATGGGACTCCCAGTCACAGTCTGGGATCGAACCCGGGTCTGTAGTGCAGTGCCTTAGAACGCTGCGCCACTTGGGAGACCAAAGCAACCTTTATTTGAAGCGCATTTAAAGTTTGATTTAGTCCTTTTACTTTGGTTTATTGGTGAAATGACATGAATCCAACATCAATTATACATGTTTAGACAAACTGGAATTAAAGCCAGACTAAGTCAGTGGCACAGATGGAACTATCCAAGCAAAAAAATAAATCTCCTTCAAATGTTGATATTTTGTTGCGTTGACAATCAAACACATTCCAACATCACTTTTGAAATACATTAAATAGCCTATTAACTAGATGACAAGTTGGAAAATGATATGTTGGATTCACTTCTCCAACTTATAAGAATATTTCAAAGATAAATACACAACGCAGAGGACTTAAGGACTCAAGGTGAAGTGGACTAAAAGTCAATAGTACTAAAGGTCAAGAGGGAATTAATGATCAATGGAAATAGTGTTTTTTCTGTAATAGGAAATTAATCATGAATGGGCCAGAGACATGGGAGTAATTTGTCTACACATTGAGGCTGAAATAGGATACAGCTTTATTGCAAGGAATTCTAATTGGTCAACCACAGGCTAGGGTTAGGTTATAAACTACATCCTGTCCCTTTGTTCTGTGAAGAGAATCACTGAGGACAGGGGAGAATGAACATCTACCTCTCAGCATCTATGATTTGTCTTCTTTGAATAAACCTATTTTTCTCCCCCTGATTTGCCTTAGGGTCTGTGTTATTGAAGAGTAACATCAACTGCGAACACTTGGTGCCGTGAACCAGATTAATTGGTCTTGAAAACTCAACTGTGTGTTGATTCAAGGAAAAGAGAGAGATAGAGAGGGGGCTGAGCGCAACCCATGGGGTTTAACTCTTAATCTCCTGTTTGACTGCTAACATATTGCTGGGTGAGTCTAGACCAATGAAATTTAAAAGAACCAAAACAGATTTAAATTAGTGCATGCAATGAGTGATACGTATACAGTATGTGATGCAAAAGGTTCGAGTCCTTTGTTCTGTTACAGGGTTTAGTCCTTTGTTTGCTCTGTTAGGGGTTAGAGTCCTCCTCTGTTACCGGTTTGTTAAATCTCAAGTCCTCTATTAAAAGGTTTGAGCCCTTTTTGTGAAACCTTGTTGCATAGAAGTGAGTTGCTAGTTGAGTAGCAGTTTTTACACGTGTGAGTAATGTAAGCCTTCAACAAATTACCAGGCCATACAGAAACTATTTGTATTCTAGAAGATAGGTTTGAGTCCTCAAAGGGTTATAAATATATACTGTATAAACTCAGCAAAAAAAGAAACGTCCTCATTGTCAACTGCGTTTATTTTCAGCAAACTAAACGTGTAAATATTTGTATGAACATAACAAGATTCAACAACTGAGACATAAACTGAACAAGAACTTTTACCTGAAAATTGGGACATGCTTACTTATGAAAATCTGTGAAATTTCAAATTCTCCTGAAACCAGGACATGTTACTTTCACTTTTTTGTTTCCTTCGTTACAGGTTATGGTAATTTATCGACTGAAGCAATATACCTTGACTGAAGGACTGTACCTGAAACGATACAAGATCACTGGTGAAGTGTCCTTAGAGACGTCCTTATCAACCAGTGGAAGGGAAGAAGAATTCCTCACTACCGGCAGACTGTCAGAACATCATCTCTGATAGTTATCTATGTGGGACTGATACCAGTGTGGAAGAGCTGGTCACTTTCAAAGGACTTGGTGAATGATTACCTTGCCAATAAGACGATTGAATATTATTGTCTCAAAGACAATTCTTTTTGGGGGTGAGTTTCCTCCTAATAAAGGATGTGGTAGGAATCGTAAGGGACATCATCATTACCCCTGTTCATACTTATTTTATCTAACTTTCTTTGAAATCGATTTCTTATTGTAACATCAACTAAAATATTCCCTTTTGGGTTTTATAGAAATACAAGGTGTTTAATGTGAATGATTTATGCTTACTTCTAATGTGTTTTTATACTGTATATTTTCACGTTATCTAAAAAATACATTTGAAGTATATTTATTTTTAAATGGTCTAGGGAGGAGTGTAAGAATATTTAGAAGATAAATACACAAAGCAGAGGACTAGAGGACTAAAGATCAAGAGGACTAAAAGTCACTCTTTAGGACTAGAGTACTAAAGGTCAAGAGGGAATTAACAATCAATGGAAAGTGTTTTTTCAGTAATAGGGAATTAATGATCAAAGGGTCAGAGACATGGGAGGAACAACCACAGGCTAGGGTTGGGTTATTAACTACATCAATTCTCTTTGTTCTGTGGAGAGAATCACTGAGGACAGGAGAGAATGAACATCTACCTCAAATCTATGATTTGTCCTCTTTGAAGAAACCTATTTTTCTCCCTCCGATTTGCCTTGGGGTCTGTGTTATCGAAGAGTAACATCAACTGCTGACAAACTCAACCAAAAATACAATTTAAAGAATGGGATTAAGCTAGTGGCTCAGATGGAACTATCCAAGCAGTAATGTTGATATTTGGTTGCGTTGTCAACCAAACAGAATTCAATATTACTTTTGTAATAGAGTAAATAGCCTAAAGTTAAGGCTATTTTACAAACTAATGTAACAATCAACCTTAAAATGAGTAACACATCCATGTCAACATTTGTAGGTTACTGTCACAATACATTTTTTCTTATATAATGCGTGCATGTTCAAGATGGCCTGCTTCGGTCATTTTGGAGATTTACAATTGCTGTAATAATCTCTGCAGAAACTCGAACGGCATTGATCACTTGCACCATGTACTTTTAGTCTAATCTCAGCTGCAATCCAGGTCTCTGCTCTCTCGCTTCACTCTCTCTCTCTCTCTCTCTCTCGGTGTCTGTCTCTCTGTGTTAACTCTTGCATTTTTAAACAGGCCTGCAGGTAATTGGGTCAGTGTCCAGAATACATGCACAAACACACAGGCCTGGATGATCATTTCTGGACCTCTAACCTTCTTCTACCTTGATAGGACCTTGCTTTCAATCTGGTGAGAATCTAATGATTTAACCAAGTTCAACAGCTGTTAGCTAGAGGCAAGATGGCAGCACACTGCTACAACTACAAATAAACGGCATGTAACGAGAGGTACAGCGCTAAAACCATGGCAACCAACTGAGGCTGTTATTTTAAAATGGAGGAATTCATTCACATTCTTCTTCTATACTCTTCTCCTCCACTCCTCATCCTCTCTTCCTTCTGTCCAGATAATTGCAGCCTTTCTCACTGCTAATGAAAAACAGCAGTGCCAAGGAGTCACCGCTGTGTGTTTACCTGCGTGACACATAGGGGAAAGGCGGGGGGGGGGGGAAGAAACAGCGGAAACCAAGAGACGGAGTGAGGGAGGAAATACAGTGAAAGAGAAAAAGGTGATATGCACACTCGGTCTCTCTTCCTCCATTCTGTTTTGTCTCTGTTACTAGGCAACACCTGCAGGCATGGGCTAAATAAAGCCTTGCACCAGCCACTCACCCCCTCCCTCTTCAACCCCTTTTCTATCTCCATCCTTCATCTCTCTCCCTTACCGCCTCTCTCGCTCCCAGTATTCATCCCTCTCTCACAACCATAATCTCTAACCCCATCTTACTCTCCCTCACCCCTTCCCTCCATCCTTTTCTCACCCCTCCTCAGTTTCAAATTGTCCCTGAGCCAAAAGCAGAGGATATCCACAGCAAGGCCTTGAACCTCCAGAGCTACCTTGGCAGTTTGTGTTTGTCATGTTCTTCCATGAATGCAGAACACATTTTCCTTGACAGCTTCTTTTCTCTCTGACTGATTTCTAAAGAACGACTATTAGATAGAGAGAAAACAACAGTAGAGAGAAGAGTAAGGAAGTAAACCCTGTGGACCCTGCTAGCTGAATCTCTACAGGAAATAAACCCCATCACCATGGAGACTCGTCAGCAACAGGAACCAGATATTGTTAACAATGGTCTGTGATTATCCCAATTACATGAAAGACACCTGTTCTCGAGCATTTATACTGAACTAAAATATAAATGTAACAATTTCAAAGATTTTACTGAGTTACACTTCATTTAAGAAAATCAGTCAATTGAAAGGAATTCATTAGGCCGGAATCTATGGATTTCACATGACTGGGAATACAAATATGCACCTGTTGGGTCACAGATATATATATTTTTTTAAAGGCAGGGGAGTGGATCAGAAATCCAGTCAGTATCTGGTGTGACCATTTGCCTCATGCAGCACGACATCTCCTTCACATAGAGTTGATCATATTGTTTATTGTGTCCCGTGGACTGTTGTCCCACTCCTCTTCAATGGCTGTGTGAAGTTGCTGGATATTGGCGGTAACATGTACACTGATCCAGAACATTCCAAACATGCTCAATGGGTGACATATCTGGTGATTATGCATGCCATGGAAGAACTAGGACATTTCCAGCTTCCAGGAATGCTTGCAACATGGGGCTGTGCATTACCATGCTGAAACATGAGGTGATGGTGGCGGATGAGCCTCAGGGTCTCATCACTGTATCTCTGTGCATTCAAATTGCCATTGATAAGATGTAATTGTGTTCATTGTCCGTAGCTTATGCCTGCCCAAAAATAACCCCACCACCAGCATGGGGTTACTCTGTTCACAACGGTGACATCACAAAACCACTCGCCCACAACGTCATACACGTGGTTTGTGTTTGAGGCCAATTGGACGAACTGCCAAATTCTCTAAAATGACGGAAGTAGCTTGTTAGACAAATGAAAATTCAATTCTCTGGCAAAAGCTCTGGTGGATATTCCTGCAGTCAGCAAGCCAATTGGACACTCCCTAAAGACTTGAAACACTTCTGGCATTGTGTTTGTCACACAACTCCAATGTACATTTCAGAAGGGCCTTTCATTATCCCTAGCACAAGGTGCACCTATGTAACGATCATGCTGTTTAATATGCCACACCGGTCAGGTGGATTGATTAACTCGGCAAAGGAAAATGCTCACAAACAGGGATGTAAACAAATCTGTGCAAAACAATTGAGAGAAATAAGCTTTTTGTGCATATGGAACATTTCTGGGATCTTTTATTTCAGCTCATGAAACATGGGACCAACACTTTACATGTAGCATTGATATAAGTGTTCTGTTCTTGGTCATATGGTCACTATAGACAAATGCAGAGAAATGTCTTTTGGGAGTTTAAACCACAAATCCTGTCTTTTCGCAGAAGATGAGTCAGAGAGCTAAAGCTGCATTACAAATGACACGTAAATCCATGAAAATCTGTGTGTGTGTGTTTAAGGTCTGTATGGGTGAATTTAAGTGGAAGCGTGTGGACTAAAAGTATTTAGCATTTTGAAATGTCTGTGTTAGCCTGTAGCCACATGTGTCTGTGGAGGCTGAGTGGGATTAGACTTAGTCCATGAAACACAAGCTCTATACCCAAATGCCTCCACTCCATGTGAATCTGAGTTGCGTAAGGGCATCTATTATATAATCCGAAACATATATTCATATCCACGAGCCGAGGCTTGCAGTCTGAGTGCATGAACCATGCAACAGTAGCAGATTGGAGAAGAGGAGAGAGAAAAGGAAAGGAGTTTGGAAGGAGGGGAGTGGATGAAGAAAGAAGAGGAAGTGAAAGGAGAGGACGAGGGAAGTGGAAACAGGGGAAGGTGGTTGGGTAGGCAAAGAGGGGAAGGGGTGATACGAGGAGATTCTGTTCGCTTGCTGGATTCTGGGTTGATGGTTCAGCCTAATGAAAACGTGACGGATCAAACAATGGGAGGAGGTGCACCAGAGAGACAATAGGGTTTTGATATAGCCATTTCAATGCCATTGAAATGGCTAACGTAAGACGAAGTACACTCGTCTCAGATGTGTTTACAGTAACTGAGAAGGTTTTGGGTGTTTAGAATAGCAAACATGGTGGATTGTCTTGGTCCCGAGAGACCATTTGATTAAAGTGCCTTGTCTGGAACATTTAGGGTCCAGAGATTGAAGCAGAGGCCTGCTTTAAAAGCTCAGTCACAGGAGAGAGCAAGAGATTAGAAGAGAAAATAGGGGGAAAGTAGAAATGGATAAACAAAAGGTGTGAGGAGAAAGAGGAAGGTAGTGAGGGAGGTTAGAGAGCAGAGGGAGAGAAAGCAGGAATGAAGTTACAGTAGAGCGAGGTAGAAAGCGTAGTGAATGATGTGTTCCTACAGGGAACATGTTATTATGGTATTAGTGAACTGGCACATGGAGCAGCAACTAAAAGAAACTGGGCATCACTCACTCTGACAGTGTAGAGTAAGGTACACAGACAAGTTCCTCCCTCTGTTTAATATTCTCAAAACGCCACACATCCATGACAACTAGTCAACGTACCAGATGACACCCGATTTCCCAGTGCACTACTTTTGATCAAGGCCCATTGGGGTTTGGTCAAAAGTAGTGGTATTAAACTAAATTGGTAATCTGGTGCCATTTGGGACACAGACCTGCAGTTGGTCTTCAGTCTCCCTCTTCCTCCAAGTCCACATCCCCCATACTGCACCTGGTCAGTCTGCCTCTCGTACTGCACCTGGTCAGTCTCCCTCTCGTACGGCACCTGGTCAGTCTCCCTCTCGTACGGCACCTGGTCAGTCTCCCTCTCGTACGGCACCTGGTCAGTCTCCCTCTCGTACGGCACCTGGTCAGTCTCCCTCTCGTACGGCACCTGGTCAGTCTCCCTCTCGTACGGCACCTGGTCAGTCTCCCTCTCGTACTGCACCTGGTCAGTCTCCCTCTCGTACTGCACCTGGTCAGTCTCCCTCTCGTACTGCACCTGGTCAGTCTCCCTCTCGTACTGCACCTGGTCAGTCTCCCTCTCGTACTGCACCTGGTCAGTCTCCCTCTCGTACTGCACCTGGTCAGTCTCCCTCTCGTACTGCACCTGGTCAGTCTCCCTCTCATACTACACCTGGTCAGTCTCCCTCTCGTACCGCACCTGGTCAGTCTGCCTCTCGTACCGCACCTGGTCAGTCTCCCTCTCGTACCGCACCTGGTCAGTCTCCCTCTCGTACCGCACCTGGTCAGTCTCCATCTCGTACTGCACCTGGTCAGTCTCCCTCTGGCACAGGGGTGTCAAACTATTCCATGTCTGCTGGTTTTTGGATTTTCCTTTCAATTAAAAGACCTAGACAACCAGGTGAGGGGAGTTCCTTACTAATCAGTGACAATCAATCAAGTACAAGGGAGGAGCAAAAACCCGCAGACACTCGGCCATCCGTGGAATGAGTTTGACACGTGCTCCAGCACCACCTCCTCCCATATTTCCTCATTTCTATAATGTTCCCTCTTCCCTATGTCTCCACTAGTTCCAGACAGCATGAAAGAAGAGGGGAAGAGAAGGATGGAAAGGGATGAGAAGGACATGTATTCTTTCTCTGTTCTCCCTCTTCCAGTTCCAGTGAGAGGAGGATGGAGGAAGAGGATGGAATGAGAACAGCAAGTGTATTCTTTCTTTTCCTCTCTTCCAGCTACAGTGAGAGGTGAGGGGGCTGCACGGTCGTCATGACACCTGTCATCATGGCAGCAGAGATGGGTTAGAAACAGGTGTATGGCTGATGGTGTGTGTGTGTGTGTGTGTATGGTTGGTTGTGTGATATGACGCAGTTAATTCATATTGGGGTTGAGATTCTATTTCAATGCACTTCAGAGACGTTATATGAATGTAATACTTTTAATCATATCCACCTTTCTTCTTACTTACAATGATAAAAAAATGAAATGGCCATTAAGAGAAACCTTCAAACATGCACAATAAGAAAAAAACAACACTCTCTCCATGTTTTGCCAGTGGAGTTGAGTTTTGTTCAAATAAAACCGGCAATAGAAAATAAAAGTCACTAAAGCATTGAAGCACACCAAGTCTGGGGGAGCATGGAAGAGTCCACATGCCCCGTCTAGGAGGGGTGGCCATTCTGCTATGGCAGTGGTTTAGAAGTACTACTGAGCTACCCAACACCCCTCTTCTCTCTCATTTTTGGTCTAGCTCTTGTCTGGCCAGCATTGCTCAACCTCATACAGCTCCACTTCCTCCCTTCTCCGTGTATCTTACTAGTCTAAAGTGGTTTCTCAACTCCTCTTCTCCATCTGCAAAAAACATGGGTGACAACATGGTGGATGACCTCCAGTTCATTAACATCAGTGCAGCCAAAGAGAGGAAAACTTGTTAAGACTATTAAGTTACACATTTCCTTCTACTCGTCTCAGGTGCTGGTCAAATTCTCCCCTCCTCCCTCCCTCTCATCTCCTTTCAGGTGCTCGTCACCTCGATTGTCACCTCTCAATTCCTGTTTCGGGCTGACATCTTTATTCCCATTCTCTGTCTCCCCCTCTTTCACCTCCTTCTCTTCCTCCCTGGGTCCCTGCCCCTGTTTGTCTCGGAATACCTCGACCCCCAGCATGCGGAGGTAGTGGAACCTCTCGTTGCGGGGCACGAAGGCTCTGATGGAGGTCTTGCCTCTCCAGCCACACAGCTCTATGGGACACTGAGGACCATCGGGGTTACTGAGGAAAGAGAGGGAGAGGACGGTGAGGGGGCGATAGAGGGAGAGGGAGGTCAGGGTGAATTCAACAGATAATATAACACACACAGACAGGCAAACAAAATGGACACTTACCTATTGTCAGGCCGGTATTTTAACACGATGCTGCCCATTCCTGTGGAAACACAGAGGAGAACTTACTAGTAATACAGACATGAATGGGCCAACACCCAACATGGCCTTAGACACAGATCATTGCTTTCCAGTTGAGAACACACACCCATCTTCTTGGCCTGTTGGTGAGCATCATCCTCCAGTTTGCTGAGGTACGGGTTCTCCTGAGTCAGTAGAATCTTAATGTCCTCGACACTCACTGTGATCATCCTGGAGCGGATGTAGGGGAACAGAGTATAGATACCCTGGAGGAGGAGAGCAGAATGAGGAGAGCAGAACGAGGAGAGCAAGGAATGAATGCGCGTGTGTGTGTGCATGCACCTACCTCCTGGGCTAGTCTGAAGGCACAGCCAAACTCCTCCCCGTCGCTGTTGCGAGACAACACCTTTACCCCTGTGTTGATCACCTGCAAAACTCACACAAAATAATGAAATCATTACACTTGAGAATGACTGTTTCAGCCACATATTTACAATTGCTTCTCATTTCAACGTGGTCATTGTTGTTTTCAATAATAGTGATGACAGTTTCTAGATTTCTTAAGTTATGCAAATATTTGTTTATTAGGTCAAATTGCTCCAATTGGGAGATGGCCATTTCAAATAAACCATTGCTTCTAAGAAAACTAAATACTTTCTCCCATCATTGAGCCAGAACCCTGTTAAGTACGCTGCTTGTATGTCAGTATGTGTGCAGTTCTGGGAACCGTCTGGTGATGGACTCAGCCTGTCTGTTACTACTGCTTACCTGGAGGCTGATCTGAACCTGGGTCAGGTCTAAACATCACAACATCAGAAAGGAGGGGGAGATACATAGGGAGAGGAGGAGGGGGGAAAAGGAAAGGGTGAAAAGGGGAGGCACAACAAGGAGGGGAGAGCGACAAGGAGAAGAGGGGAAATGGACTAAGAGCGGAATGGAGGGGGGTTCCTCTGTCTGCTTGAATGCACACACACGGCCACCTGTGCAGGAGCTGAGTGTACTAGGGGGATTTGGGATGAAAAGGGTCCCATCTGTTAGCTGGACTCCCCTTGATGGGCTGGCAGTGACACACACACAGTTGTTGTTAGGCAGAGTGCCACATTGTTCCTTAGAGAACATACAGGTGTCTCTCACACACACCTTCCTACCTTCATTCGCTCACTGTTGTTGAGCATGACGTTGCGTAGCTCCTTGGAGACCATGTACAGATGTCTCTTCTTCCCCTCGTGGGTTCTGGTCAGAACGTTTATCTTTGGGAAGTCTGGAGACAGGTCATAGAATGACCTGCAAAACACACATTCATGGAATAGATCAATAACCAGGGCTCAATCAAAACATGTAAAGGTAATACCATTATGCTTGGTCAAAACATTGTCCCCTCTGTACAGATAATGCTGTTATCGAGCAGCTGCTTACATAGACTACACAAACCACCAAACACACTCACTCTATCGGGGGGAAGACAGGGTCGTCTTCAGTGAGGAAGACAAAGGGGTCTTCTTTAAAACCATGCCTCTTCATCTTTTTATTGGGAGGAGGCCTGGAACACAGAACAGAGTCAGAATACACACACTCTTCCCCCCCAACCCTCTCTCTCAACTTACCCACAAATGTTGGATTCCTTGGCCTGATCGCCTGCCTCTGGCTCTTTGGGCGAGTCCTCTCCTGCCTCCTTCCCTCCTTCTCTCTCTCCATCCTCCAAGGGCGTCTCAGGAAGAGGGGTGCCCACTGGAGAGTCCTCTGGCTGGGGCACGGAGCTGGATGACTGCTCCTTCCTCAACTGGAGAAAGATGGATCATAGTTCACTTCAACGGGAACTTCTCTCTGGTATATGAGGTACCGGATGGTGTTGATAAGCCCACATCTCAGATGGAATGCGGGCTTATCCGTGAGTGTGTGGCCGTGCATGTACATGTGTGTATACCTTGGGGAATCTTCTGTTCCAGGGCATGGGGGCTTTCTTGACCAGGACAGCTACAAAGAAGCCACCCGTGTTCTGGTGATGGGGCAGGATCCTCATACTGAATAAACACATACGTATGCACGGTATATACAAAGATTAATTAGATGCAACAGCACCCTCTGCTGGTAGAAATCAAATCAACACAAACCAGCAACACTTCACAGGGATTTGAAAGTCTGTCCAGCTTTTATTTTTCATCTCATTAGGATTAGGTATGCAGCTGTGTGCACAGGTGTAGCAAATACATGTACATGATTGTCTTGACTGACATTTTAGGCATATTCTAACCAAATAAAGTGGGGCCCTGTGTGTTTGTGTGCAGGTGTGTACGCAGGTGAATATACCATCTCTCCAACTTCATATTGGCCAGTTTCTCTGTGTCTGTGGGAGGGAACATGGTGGGTCTGATCTGTGTGTGGCGGTTGACTGGCACCTCGGACCAGTCCTTATACCACTGACCCTCCTTAGTCATCAACTAGAGATGGAAGGAAAGATGGTGAGAGATATTAAGTGTGTGTGAGAGGTAGCTGTTGGAGGGAGAGGAGGGGGATGGGAGAGAGCGCAAAAGACTCAGTTATAAAACGGGCGGAATCTGTAGTCAAACAGGCACGGTGGTGGAATATCATGACTATTGTAGTGGCTCGACTGTCAGGCCTATCAAGTACCTCTAATAGTCGCTAGCAGTGATTAATAGGCTTGAGGTGGCGGTCATGTGTTCCAACAGTTATATACCTTCCACTTGGTGACTCCAGGCATCCATTTTAACCCTGGGAGATCAACTGACGCATCTGCTAACTCTAACGCACCTAGAGATAGACAAAGACGGAGACAGAGGCAGTTATCTCCTGTGTGTGTGTGTGTGTGTGTGTGTCTGGCACTGTATTTGAGTGTGCATGCATGCGTGTGTGTTACCTTCACTCTTCTCCAGTAGCGTTGCTATGACAGCTTCGTCCTCTATAGGGTTGAGTGAACACGTAGAGTAGACCATCCTCCCTCCTACAGCTAGCTGCTCCACACCACGCACTGCTATACGGATCTGGAGACTGGAGACACACACAGGTTATCACACACACATATACAGGCGCACACACACACACACACACACACATGCTCTCTCTTTCGCTCCTCACCCATGGAGATGCAGGCTGTTACTGGTGGTCCATTTCTTCCACACGTCAATGTTCTTCCTCATGGTGCCATCTCCACTTTAGAAACACACACAGAATACTTTGCTTTTTAGGAACACACTTGAGAAAATCCAAAATTAGAGTTTGTCAGCTTCCCTGGGACATCTAACTACACATCAGCCTTCCCAGACAGACAATCCTACAATGTGGTTACAGGAGATCGCTCTCTCTCCTGTCTCATTCTTATAGACACATTTGGTTCCCCTAATAAAAACAAAAAACAAGCAGTAGCCTACCCAGTGCAGCAACCAATCATAAATCAGACAGAAGAGCCAATCATAAGACACAGGGTAGAACTGTGAGGTTGATATCTCTCCATATAGCTGACTGTCGACACATGTCTAGTTTTGCCCCCCACTTTCTCCCCTACTTCTCTCAATCACTATTTACTTGCTTCTCTCAGCTAAACAGGTTCACTCTTTGTTCACCTGCAGGGGACGTCGCAGAGGATGCGGTCGTAGAACAGTGTGCCCTTCTGTCCGTCCTCCGTGTCTATCTGTAGTCTGGGGATGCACGAGGCATCGTGGTTCACCACCATGATACAGGGGCTGTTCAGTCTCTTAGCCTGGTGCACCAGCAGGTAACAACGCTTGTTGTCCACGTCGTTGGCTATCACAAAGCCCCCTGAAGGGGGGAGAGAAAGAAAGAGGAGGGAGAGGAGGATGTTCAGGATTACAATGCTTTGTTACATTGATTCACATTTTAGTCATTTAGCAGATGCTCTTATCCAGAGACTTAGAGGAGCAATTAGGGTTAAGTGCCTTGCTCAAGGGCACAGAGATTTTTCACCTAGTCTGCTCGGGGATTCAAACCAGCAGTGTTTTGGTTACTGTCCCAATGCTCTTAACCGCTATCTTTTCTGTCACAAAGTAACAGAAAAGATACATTCAGCAACTTACTAGGGGAGCCTAGTGGTTAGAGTGTTGGACTTGTAACCGGAAGGTTGCAAGTTCAAATCGCAGAGCTGACAAGGTACAAATCTGCCGTTCTGCCCCTGAACAGGCAGTTAAGCCACTGTTCCCAGGCCGTCATTGAAAATAAGAATTTGTTCTTAACTGACTTGCCTGGTTAAATAAAGGTAATATTAAAAAATTCCATTGGGCCACAATTCAGATACGCCAATGCAGCAGATGTTTGTTGTTACATTTTTCTACTGATTTGATTCTGTGCATGCGGGTTACCTGGGAAGGGTACGTCCATATCAGAATGGAGCATCTCAATCAACTGCACCGTCTTAGATCCAGGAGCAGCACACATGTCCAGAATCTACCCACAGAAATACACAATTACACTACACATGTTCCAAGGTTTAGGGTCTAGGAACAGAATCTACCCACAAAAACACAGTTACACTATAATGTTCCCAGATTTAGGGTCTAAGGACCGAAATGGAAGCAGTTCTTGGCCAGAAAGGCGTCCAGTGTGTTGTTTACCTTGTGGTGGGGCTCAATCTTCATCAGCAGAGGAGGGATCATACTTACAGCCTCCTGTCTGCTGATGTTACCCTGTAGAGCCCAACGTAGAGAAAGAGACACCACAGTACATAAGGCAGCCATACAGCTAAGAAACCATTGAGATCCTATTAAATTACTTTCTAATTCTTAAATAACACTCAAGACTTCCTCACCGACTCGGTCTCGCTGACCAGGAACTGATGGAACTTCTCCAGGAGAGGAGACTTCCTCAGGATCTTCCTGCTCATGTTGGTGTGCCATGCTAGCTCATCTGGGTACCTACACACACACAATTACAGCAGATGACCGTTTATGTATGTATGTATGTATGTATGTATGTATGTATGTATGTATGTATGTATGTGTGTATGTATGTGTGTGTGTGTGTATGTATGTATGTGTGTATGTATGTGTGTGTGTATGTATGTGTGTGTGTATGTATGTGTGTGTGTATGTATGTGTGTGTGTATGTGTGTGTGTATGTGTGTATGTATGTATGTATGTATGTATGTGTGTATGTATGTGTGTGTATGTATGTGTGTGTGTGTATGTGTGTGTGTGTGTGCAGACGTACCAGCTCAGAGGCTGAGGAGCCTCTATCTTCTGCCCGTCGATCTCTACCTCCTGGATCTCCTTGAAGTACTTGTTCTTCAGACAGTGGAGGATCTCCTTGGCATGGCTACATCAAATCAAAGTTAATTTGTCACGTGAGCCAAACACAACAGGTGTAGACCTTACAGTGAAATGCTTACTTACAGGCCCTAACCAAAATTGTGATTTTTAAGTAAAAAAAATAGGTATTAGGTGAACAATAGATAGGTAAAGAAATAAAAACAACAGTAAAAAGACAGTGAAAAATAACAGTAGCGAGGCTATAAACAGGCACCGGGTAGTCGGGCTAATTGAGGTAGTATATACATGTAGGTATGGTTAAAGTGACTATGCATATATGATAAACAGAGAGTAGCAGTAATGTAAAAGAGGGGTTGGTGGGTGGTGGGACACAATGCAGACCCGGCCAGGTCTCTGACCTCCTCTGGCATCTGCAAACTTAATGGTGGTGTTGTAGTTGTGCCTGGCCACACAGTCGTGGGTGAACAGGGAGTACAGGAGGGGACTGAGCACGCACCGAGGGGCGCCAGTGTTCAGGATCAGGGTGGCGGATGTGTTGCTACCTACTCTCAACACCTGGGTGCGGCCCCTCAGGAAGTACATGGGGACAACCCAATGGACAATCCTTTTTAATACACTTAGAGGTTTAATAGAGTGGTGTTTTGGAAAGCAATCTTCATAAGTATGAATCCTGATGTAGAGCAAGAGTAGCCTGGTCCTAGACCTGTGTCTGCTGTCTCGCTAACCCCCCTATGGTCATTGTTAAATTATCATGAACACAAACAAATCTGAGACCAGGCTAAAACACCTACAGGGTGAGAAAGACCACTTCCATCTGTGCCATAGAGGATCCAGAGTCCATTGATGTATTTATTAGTAACAAAACGTTTCCCAACAAAAAACATCTATTGGACAAATTTAGATAATATCGAATATGTTTACTTCCTAGTGAATACACCCCTGACCACTTGGCAGAGGTCGAGCTTAGTAGCTTCCGTACCTCTTGTATCCAGTGATGCGGATGGTGGCGGGCAGCGGTTCTCTCATAGCTGCCATGAACTGGTCAAACTCCCCCTCGGGCACCAGGCCCAGCTCCTGGTAGTATGCCTCAAACAGCTTGTTCTCCTTGATGATGTCAGCGTAGCCTGCACCCCAACCCTACAGGACAGATACATCGGAGGAGAGGGAAGACGCGAGGCGACATTGGGAGGAGAGCAGATGAGGGGGAACCGAATAGGATGCATGGGAGGAGAGCAGATGAGGGGGAACCGGGTGGGATACATGGGAGGAGAGCAGATGAGGGGGAACCGGGTGGGATACATGGGAGGAGAGGAATGGATGGGGGTAAAGTGAAGTGGATGTTAGTTTTCTGAATTGCAGCCTCAGATGGATAGATATTGATAGTATAGCCAACTATTGATAGTATAGCCAACTCCTTGATAGTATAGCCAACTCCTTGAGATGCCAGCACAAACATTTTTTATTTTACCTTTATTTTACTAGGCAAGTCAGTTAAGAACAAATTCTTATTTACAATAAGGAACAGTGGGTTTAGCTGTCTGTTCAGGGGCAGAGGGACAGATTTGTACCTTGTCAGCTCGGGGGTTTGAACTTTCAACCTTCCGGTTGCTAGTCCAACGCTCTAACCACTATGCTACCCAGCCGCCCCCTGGGACCAAGATAAAATAGCTAGCTACACATAGCTATGCCAACGAGTTGTGCAGTAGTAATCAAATCAAAGTTGCTGGGGAAAAATTAAATCTCTTTGACTCGGCATACAGTAATTTGAGGTGACCTCGGCAAGTTAGCTACAGTACGCTAAATTAGCCGGCTAGCTATGAAGAGCTATTAAAACTTACAGCATTGTCCCGGTTATCTCTTCCACCAGGCTTGCTATTATTTTGATGCTCCTTCTTTCTCAGTCGACTTCTCTTTCCCATTTTGGAAACACACACGACTCTGAATATGAACCTGCGAAGCAACGTTATGGTGTAGCTAAATGTATTTTGCTAACAGGGTGATTGAAATGCGAATGGTACTGCACTCGTGTTCTGTTTCAGCCTCTGACGCACACATGTGAGACAGGACCCCAGTTTGTGGGTGGCGATGTATTAGCCTGAGAAATAGAAAATATCAGTGCAACATTTTGGCCAACTAAAACCAAAAACACACTCAAATATGTTTTCGTTTTGGAGCTAGTCAGACAGTGATAAATGATACGTTTTTTTGTGTGTGCACTAATGCCCCTTCCTCCAAACAATGTCTGATCAACGATATAGCCCGTGGCTTATTCCACGCCAGTTAAGGAAATCAGGGGCAATGGTTATATACTTTATTTTTATTTTTTTAAACAGCAATTTGCATAAATATGTAATGGAATTCATCTAAAATTACTATAATTTAATATTTTTACCAGTGTAGTGGTTTCTCCTGAACACACCTTGTCGTTGAATAACATTGTATCCATTTTCAATTGGCTAGATAATGACGATGCAAAACAAAGTGACTCGATTGGTTTATTAGGAGTCAGGCTCCTTTATTTATCCTTATGATTGGACCATGGAACTGAGCAGACCAGTGAGATGATCGCAGTACGCAGACTTGTGCAAGTGACATGTGTTCATTATTGCCTTGGATACATACATTCATTTTATTTACATTGTTTTGAATACAATTTTAATTTCTTACACTATTTGCAGCTTATCTGGTAAATATGGACAGTATTCTTTCAAAGCTTTTCGCCTCCGAGACAGAAGAGTTGTATGTTTTGGACTGCCTGGCATACTTCATGATTTTCATGGCTGCTTGTACCTTCATAACATTACTATTTGAGAATGTCCCCTATGGCAGATACGCAACAAGCAGATATGGATTCCCCGTCAACGTCAAATTCGCCTGGTTCGTGCAGGAACTACCTGCTTTTCTGGTGCCACTGTGCCTTGTGCTGTGGACTTCTGCGGCGAAAACCACTTATCTTCCCAATCAGTTACTGCTGGTCATGTACTTCTGCCACTATGTGCAAAGGTAAGACCCAATGGTTCGAAGATCGTTTGACAAAGTAACACTGTACTTCACATGCATACAAAGTAATAACTGTCATATCTTCTAGGTCAGTGGTTCTCAAACGTTTTTTGGTTACTGTACAACCAAGTACATTTTGCTCTGCCCAGAGTACCCCCTCATATGCAATTGATTTCTCAATTGTAATAACACATTGCTAAATGATGTGCCAACGTTGTAACTGAAATGCAGTGTATTGCCAGCCACGAGACACATGCATCCTAGACAACTGGTGGGGAAATTATTATTCATCAGTTCTATTTATATTCTTCTAGAGCTCTCATCTATCCATTTTTAATTCGTGGAGGGAAATCTACACCATTTGCATCATTCGCCTTGGCCTTTGTGTTCTGCATCTATAATGGCTACATGCAGGTTAGATACCTGAGCCACTATGCAGAGTACTCTGCTGATTGGGTTACCAGCCCTTGCTTTATCACAGGTAAGAGACATGGCTGACATGACATACAGCATAGGGTCTGTATTAATGCATAAACCACACATTCACAAATTACACAGTTGTCTATTTCAATATGTTCCATGAATTTCTTCTCGTTCTAGAGTTATCCACACCATGCTATCCAAAACAAATACCTTACATTTCCTCATTTTCACCTCATTATAAATCAGCTTCCCCATTGGTTGATTTTCAGGCTCTGCGCTATGGTTGGTGGGTTGGTTGGTGAACGTTCACTCAGACCACATCCTGAGGAACCTACGGAAGCCTGGAGAGATCAGCTACAAGATACCAACAGGTAAGATACCTGCTACCAGAGAGTGATATAGAGAGACAGGTTTTCCCCTGACCAGACGCCATGACCGTTTTGGACAGCATGCTGTAACATTTTCACATCAGTTCTCTCACGGCCAGCTGAACACATTGTAAATAATGGCTGTGAAATGTGTCTATGCTAGCTACATCCATAGTAGCACACTGATGTTCAGTGTTGCTTAAAATAGGGAGTTCACTCTTTCCAGAGGGTGGATCCAGCATTCTATTTTAAATCCAGGGTTACAGAGCAGAGAGTAGTGTCACTATGACACACCAGAGAGGGTTGAAACCATCACTGATGAACCAGTTGAAACCTGTCCACCCTAAAGCATTGTAGAAATAAAGCTTTTTACGGTAGCGACAGAAGAATGTAGCAAGTCTAGTCACACCGTATGAAACATTCTTACATTTTAGTTATTTAAGTGCCTTGCTCAAGGGCACAGACTTTTTTTCACCAATTAGAACCAATGACCTTCAGTTACTGGCCCTACGTTTTTAACCGTTAGGCTACCTGCCGCCCTGCAGGCACTCCTGGAATCCAGAGAAACATGATGTTTTAGAAGAGTGGTGGTGAAGGCAGTGGCTGTACACAGTCTGTGTTCAAGCAGGGGGGAGGACTGAAGCCATCTATGGTCTTTAATGCCTTGTTTATGAATCATTTTTTATGCTGCCGTATTTCAGTCTATGACCTTAACACTAAAAATTGAGATCAACCTTCAGTGACTTAGAAGTGGTTTGAAGCCAGTGAGACTGTGAGAAAGGATCTGAAATACAATGCTACAGTTTCACCGGAAACTGACCTGAAGAAATTGGAATGGGTAGATTTAACATGTCTTAGTGTTTTGCTTCCTTTTGTAATAATGCCTCTATTGAATGCTTTACTTAACGGCAGTTTATAAAATCATATTAGGGATCTCTTTCTCCAATTATCCAACCACAATGACAATTTGAATGGTCTTGATGAAAATAATCAAGTGTGTGGAATTGTATCAGAAGTGGGTTTTCTGTATTGCAGCCGAGGTGGATAGATCTTGATAGAGCTCACGATCATAGTACAATGGCTATAACCTGGTCCCAGACCTGGTTGTACTCTATAACAGACTCCTTGACATTACATTTTAGTTATTTAGCAGACGCTCTTGTACAGGGCGTCTTACAATAGTGTGTGCATACATTTGTACTTTTTTGTACTGACAAGCCAGTGAATGATCATAGACATTGGCAAGACAGCACAAACATCTGGGACCAAGATAAAAAATAAAATTGTGATTGGCACAGAAATGAAAAATTTATATTGAAATCAGTTGCATTTTATCAAACACATCTGTCTGAATGAATAGCATTGCAACTGTGTGGACTTCTCTTCCAAGGGTTATCTGAACTTCAAAGCATTTCCTGATTTCCCATGGGCCAGGTGTGAATGTTCTGGGAGCCTAACCTAGCTTGAAAACAATGGAAGCCTGTTGATGGCCCATCAGCAGGCTGTTAAGTATGCTAAGTAGATGTTCTGTGACTGCAGGAACAGTCATGAATTTACTTTTACACAATAGTGTAGGTTAAAAGCAAGGATAAACCCATATCACGATATGCCATGCTCATATCAGTATTACATTAATTATCGATATTGGTGCTCACCACTAAACATTCGTATTGGGGGGGGGGATAGTATATACACACAGTACCAGTCAAGGTTGTACTATTTTCTACATTGTAAAAATAAACAGGTGTTAAACAAATGAAAATATATTTTAGATTATTCAAAGTAGCCACCCTTTGCCTTTGACAGCTTTGCACACTCTTGGCATTCTCTCAACCAGCTTCACCTGGAATGCTTTTCCAAAAGTTTTGAAGGAGTTTCCGTGTGCTGAGCACTTGTTGGCTGCTCAGTACAAAAATGTATGTACCCACTACTGTAAGTCGGTCTGGATAAGCATGTCTGCTAAGACTAAAACCCAGACCTTGGATCAATGGAATATTGACTGGCGCAGGTGATAAACATGCGACACGGGCCTGGTTAATCACATTGCTGTCATGACTGTTATGTTAAAATATTTATATATACACTCGATGACTGATAGGGGGTGCCATTCATTCTTCCGGGCAGTGCCAATATGGTTGACCGGTGGCTTCAAAGCCTTTCACTGGTCAATACATAGCATCAGCAATCCAGGGTTTATATACTGTACATCACTGGTTGTACCCTGTCTTATGTTCTCTCCTGTAGGTGGGCTGTTTGAATATGTGTCTGGAGCAAACTTCTTTGGTGAGATAACAGAGTGGGCGGGATTTTCCCTGGCGGCTCATTCTGTCCACAGTGCATCCTTCGCCATCTTCACTCTCATTGTTCTTGCCAGCAGAGCCTTCGCTCACCACAGGTAGGAAGGACACACACACACACACACACACACTGTTTGGGGTGAACTACACCTTTAACACTTGTAATACTATAATAGTGAATTCATGTCCTCCTGTCTTTCCTTCTCTCTAGGTGGTACCTTCAGAAATTCGAAGACTACCCCAAATCCAGGAAGGCATTGATACCATTTGTATTATAATGATTCACTACAATGATCCAACCTCCAACAGCCCAACGCAACGAGCTGTGACCCTATGCTACATCATCTGGGGTCTGGTTAGGTTTGTTATTGCTTGTTTGTTTGGGTTTACCTCAAGAGAATACATACAAGGATGAACACAATGAGTACTGACAATTCTATTCACTGGGAGGATATGAAGAGCTCCAGAAACCACAACACCAATGACAAGATTATGAAACATGCCCTGATGGAGGCTACAATGTCAAGTTGAGGCAATTTATTTTATTGAGAAAAAAAAAATCCTCCAAGAGTGGCTGGATATATTTTTCACATGGTTGCACCTCAGCTCTCACCAACTTGGTTATGTCCCGCAATGAGATTTACTATAGAATGTGGCGACTATTACTTTTACGATACTTTCACAGCGGACCAACCAACAGAACCAATCCATCTTACAAAGGTTCAGCTCCATTTCAACACATCCCCTAACCTCTACCCTTCCCCTAACTCCCTGCAGCAGTGTTTGAGAATGAGCCAACCATCAAAACACAATCTGTCAGTAGAGCTCTAGTTTCCCTGGTGAGACAACCCAGTGCTAGAAGGACTGAGAATTAACTTCCTGTCAACACATAGGAATGCACACAGACAGATTTCACTGCTTGTGGAAGAAACTAGCTCTTTGTATATTCGTGCACTCACGTGTGTGTCAGAGGAATCTGTCGTGAGCAGTGTTGTAGTCTTCCCCTATGATTTGTAGTGCTAGCAGCACTGAGGATGAACCAACCCTTCACTGCACACACACTTCGTGAGGCGACCACAGCCTTAGGGCTGAAAATGGGGTTGTGAACTAGATACAAATGAGAGAAATGCTCCATTCAGTCAGTAAGGCCACTGGATTAGTTTATCACCCAGAGCTTGTTGCTGCCATAGAGAGAGACCAAAAGAAAGGGAGAGTGAAAAGATAGTGATGGAGGGAGAGAGAGTGGGCTAGTGAGGGAGTGAGCAATACTCAACCTGACATTCTTGCTCTGGGGGTTTTCCTTGGCTCTGTCACATGCAGCACGTGAGCAGGGAGGGAAGCAGACATTATGCAAAGAGCGCACACACAGTACAGAAGGTGCTGCCAGTAGGCTCCAGCTTGCCTCATTCCATTACAGAGTTTAATGGGCTGGAAGATGGCTGTGTGTAGGGTTGACTGCAAATGGTGTCTGGAATCGCTCTCTCTCTTTGCGTGTGTAATGACGAACACCTCTAGTTACGTGTCCCCCGTCTCCTTCCCAGCCTTCTGTCTTCACATGTAGTTTAAAGTATCAATCCTGTAAGTGAGGATAGTATATTTTTAACTGGGCAGCAATTTTTTTTTTTTACTGAAACATTGGATTCATTTCAATGATTTGTCATGAATGGAATCAAAATGAGTAACATAATTGGAAATGCTGAACTGCACTGTGGACTCCATCTCTCTCTGTGTGTGTAGTGTTCTCAAGAGTCAAACTATTACACCCATTGCCCCAAGCCACATATTTGTCTGAGGTAAGAGCTCACCTTGTGAATTCCTTGTGGTCTTAGGACAGCATTGCATTTTGACTCGCACTGAACTGAGCTGTTAGCAAGCAGTAAAATGGGTTGTTGAGCTCCTTAGCTTACCAGGGTCATTCAGGGAGAGATGACATTAAAAAGTCACCCAGCTTGTGGTAATACATTCTCTTTTTTTTCTTATTTTTTTTCACCTCTACAAGGAAGTCATTTTAACATAAGTATTTTCTGATATAAGAGGGATGCTCCAAATGAAACAACCTGTTTCTTAATGTAATCAATTAAATGTATTTTATATTGCCAATCTGTATGCACAAAGGCTGTCCAACATTTTGCCAGGGTTATTCAAATTTCTCATTACCATGTTGACTGATTACTTATTTCAAATTAACTTTATCTTAGCAGTCTACTCCTGTTATGATACTGGGTGTTGTTATTGAATTATTCATAATACATATTTTGCTGTATAAACATGGTCAAAAATTATTCAAATATTTACTTTGAACAGTATTGGGTGATTTGAAATTAGTCAAATTGTGTGGCAGCTGAGAGCGAGGTGTGTGTCGTTACCACAGCTACAAAGCAAAAATTGGCTATATCTAAAAAAAAATTTTTTTTTAATTAAATACGTTTTTTGGTCTTAACAAGGTTAGGCATAATGTTAGCAGTGTGGTTAAGGTTAGGTTTAAAATCTGATTTTAAGAAGATAAATTGTAGAAATAGGCGAGGGTTTATGACTTTGTGGCTGTGGTAACTAGGGACGACCGGGGTGTGTTCAAACCGATCGTTTAAAATCCTACAGACATGCGCACGGCGCTTCGGTTTGAAGAGAATACGCCATATTGAATCACCGTAGACTCCTGCTAGCGATTTTCAGCTAGCTGTTTGAAAAGGACCGGTCTTCTAATGGTCTTCATTTGGCGTTACCATTTCTCTCTGTCTTTGTAACACGGGTTATTACCACATTTCTTTAGTCAGTGCAGTAGTGTATTTTTAACGGGCACATTGATTTGCTTGAAGGGGGTTCCGAAAAAAAGTTGAATGGATCCGAGGGTGGCTTGGAATCAGCCCGAGCAGAAAGGACCTGCGAACGCATCATGGATGCGAATCTGGGAGATTTCTCAGGTACGAGCGACCTCCGGTCAACATCATAATAATCAGAACCACAACTTGTGTGTGAATTATCCAGCGTCGGACGTTTATAAAAATGTTGCGACATCGAGCAATGGCATTAACACCACTGCTAGTCTGAGCAGCAGCCATCACTGTATTTCAAACCGTACTACTAATCACGGCACTTCATTTTCCTCCTTCGGGTCAACGTTACCCAAAGGCAACGTACAGAACATATTGACCCCGTCCAACGCGAACGGTAACAGTGTAACGACAGATTTGTTGGGAGACAGTGGAATGCCCCAAAAGACGGAATCTGGAACGGACAGTCCATCTTCGAACTGCTCGTTGGGAAGGACTTGCGGTGGCAATGTAACGGGAAATAGTAATAAAAGCCCTGGATGTGCCAATCTGTTTTTTAGCTTCAGCGAAAGCATGCATAATAATGTCAACCAATTCCACCACCATCAAAGGCATCATCAGGATCACCCCCAGTACAATTTCCAACATAATTGTGTGAAGCGTCACCCACCATCACTCTTAAATAACCACACTCACCATCCAGGCCGAAGGAAAAGTGACAACAAGGCGAGCACCTATGGGATTAATTACTTGCTTTCTAACTGGACTAATGACAACCATGTTAGCTCGGGGACTGGAACTCCTTGGAAGACGAGGAAATACAGCCCCGGTGTTGATGGGTGAGTATTTTTGATAGGGGTCATTGCCCCACTGGGATTGTTTGACGCCAACACACATACAGAACAATGAGACAGATATTTCACCGGATGTATAAATGTAACATCCGGTTGGCCTTTCATTCACTACCAAATATGGTGATGAGAGGAAGCCCATTGGCCGGCTGTGGGAGAAGATTGAGCAATATGAATTTTGGCCGATTAAATATTTTATTTCCATACAGTTCTGTATCCATAACTATAATTTGTAGCTGAGTGGATTAGGCTTTGAAGACTTTACCTTTTACCAAAGTGAGGGGAAAAAATATTTGTTTAGAAGTGCAAGGGCGAATTGAGTTATTGCACACACGCGTTTCACAGAGTAGGCGTTCCTTAATGGAAATATGCAATTTTTCCTATACTGGAACGCGCCAATAGAACCTCGCTTGCTCGTGCTTGTTCTGTCCACTGATTAATCTGCGACCATTGGAAACAGGCTCTAGTTTATCTTGAGTTAGTTATACTCTTTGGCTAACTTGCTAATGTTAACCGCGACAGCTAGCTGTCATGGTTTCCTATTCCTATTAGTTAAGTGCACACGGTGGCCACAAACTGTTAGGGCATATATAAAGCTATCCCAACATCTTACCACTGCTACACCTGGCTATCAGCGGAGCCTTGTCTGGCAGTGAAACAGTTAATTCCTTCTCATTTACTGCCTATAAAAAACATAGCTGATATGGCTGACTTGCTTAAACAAATGTGGTTTCTAATGACAATTGAGATGTACAAACTAAGCGAGGACAGACAGTCAATATAACTATTTCTTTAGCACCTTTGAAATGTACAGCAACAGAATTCAGAGCTTGGGCCGTTCTTCCTGTACACCAAGTCAGAACCGTAGGATAAATAACAGGGGCATATAAGCAGACAATGAAAGTTCTTACAATATTCAATGATTACATTTCTCTAAAACAGGCTGTACCTTCTCCGCTATGCAACCAGGTTTCCGAACTGTAAACGGGTGCACCTCAGCCATGTTCAAGGTCCTGAACAATGTCATAACCGCCATCGATAAAAGACTGTACTGTGCAGCCGTCTTCATCAACCAGGCCAAAGGCTTTCGACTCTGTCAATCACTGTATTCTTGTTGGCAGAATCCACAGCCTTGGTCTCTCTAATGACTGCTTCGCCTGGTTCACTAACTACTTTACAGAGTTCAGTGTGTCAAATCGGGGGGCCTGTTGTCCGGACCTCTGGAAGTCTCTATGGGGGTGCCACAGGGTTCAAAGCTAGGGCCAACTCTTTTCTCTATATGTCAATGATGTCGCTCTTGCTGCGGGGGATTCTTTGATCCACCTCTATGAAGACGACACCATTCTGTATACATCTGGCCCTTCTTTGGACACTGTTTTAACTTCTTGACGCAACCCATCCCGTTGGTGGAATCATTTTTATCAAAAACCGCTGAATTACAGAGCGCCACATTTTTTTTAAATGACCAAAAAAAATGTATATTCATGAAATCACAAGTGCAATATAGCAAAACACAGCTTAGCTTTTTGTTAATCCACCTGTGGTGTCAGATTCTGAAAATATGCTTTACAGCAAAAGCAATCCAAGCGTTTGTGTAAGTGTATCGATCACTAGACAAAACATTATGAACACCTAGCATCAAAGTAGCTTGGTCACAAATCAGAAAAGCAATAAAATTAATCGCTTACCTTTGATCTTCGGATATTTTCACTCATGAGACTCCCAGTTACACAGTAAATGTTCCTTTTGTTCCAAAAATATTATTTTTTACATCCAAAATACCTCCGTTTGTTTAGCTCGTTATGTTCAGAAATCCACAGGCTCGAGCGGTCACGACAACGCAGAAGAAAATTCCAAATAGTATCTGTAATGTCCACAGAAACATGTCAAACGTTTTTTATAATCAATCCTTAGGTCGTTTTTGAAATATATAATCGATAATATATCAACCGGCACGGTCTCTTTTTCAGTAGGAGAGGGAGAGACAATGGCTGCCCCACTTTGTTGCGCAAGCAAAACTCATGCAACACCCAGCTATCCACTGACGCGATGTTATCTTTCTCACTCATTTTTCAAAATAAAAGCCTGAAACTATGTCTAAAGACTGTTGACACCTTGAGGAAGCAATAGGAAAGAGAATCTGGGTGATATCCCTTTAAATTTAGCGAAGGCAGGCTATGGAACATGGAGCTTTCAAAATAATAAAGCCAATTCCTGGTTTGATTTTCCTCAGGTTTTCGCCTGCAATATCAGTTCTGTTATACTCACAGACAATAATTTTTTATTTATTTTTTAAAATTGAATTTTACCCCTTTTTCTCCTCAATTTCGTGGTATCCAATTGTTTAGTAGCTACTATCTTGTCTCATCTCTACACAACCCAACCAAGCCTCACTGCTTCTTAACACAGCGCGCATCCAACCCGGAAGCCAGCCGCACCAATGTGTCGGAGGAAACAGCGTGCACCTGGCAACCTTGGTTAGCGCGCACCGAGACTGGCCTGCCACAGGAGTCGCTGGTGCGCGATGAGACAAGGATATCCCTAACGGCCAAACCCTCTGGTCGCGGCCGGTTACAACAGAGCCTGGGCGCGAACCCAGAGTCTCTGGTGGCACAGCTGGCGCTGCAGTACAGCGTATTATATGCATTTTCTATTTCCCTCTATACCATTTGTATTTCATTAACCTTTGACTATTGGATGTTCTTATAGGCACTTTAGTATTGTCAGTGTAACAGTATAGCTTCCGTCCCTCTTCTCACTCTTCCCTGGGCTCGAACCAGCAACACAACGACAATTAGCGCACGCTAACTAGCTAGCCATTTCACTTCGGTTACACGAGCCTCATCTCGGGAGTTGATAGGCTTGAAGTCATAAACAGCGCAGTGCTTGACGCACAACGAAGAGCTGCTGGAAAAATGCACAAAAGTGCTGTTTGAATGAATGTTTATGCACCTGCTTCTGCCTACCACCACTCAGTCAGATTTTTGCAACGCAGGACACACTAGATAATATCTAGTAATATCATCAACCATGTGTAGTTAACTAGTGATTATATGATTGATTGTTTTTTATAAGATACGTTTAATGCTAGCTAGCAACTTATCTTGGCTTACTGCATTCACATAACAGGCAGTCTCCTTGTGGGGTGCAACGAGAGAGAGGCAGGTCGTTATTGCGTTGGACGAGTTAACTGTACGGTTGCAAGATTGGATCCCCCGAGCTGACAACGTGAAAATCTGTTGTTCTGCACCTGAACAAGGCAGTTAACCCACCGTTCCTAGGCAGTCATTAAGAATGTGTTCTTAACTGACTTGCCTAGTTAAATAAAGGTATAAAAAAAATCGCCGCCCAAAAATACAGATTTCCGATTGTTATGTAAACTTGAAATCTGCCCTAATTAATCGGCCATTCTGATTAATCAGTCAACCTCTACTCAGGATATATGGTTTGCATGGAGTCCACTGAAGTTCCTTGATGGTCGTCTTGGTATCCGCTTGTTGGGGGATATACACGGCTGTGATGATAACCGAGGAGAGTTCTCTTGGGTCGATAATACGGTCAGCATTTGACTGAGGAATTCTAGGTCAGGTGAACAAAAGGACTTGAGTTCCTGTATGTTGTTACAATTACACCATGAGACGTGAATCATAAAACATAAACCCCAGCCCTTCTTCTTACCAGAGAGATGTTTATTCCTGTCGATGCGATGTACTAAAGGTCCCGTTGGCTGTATGGACTCCAACAGCATGTCCCCAGCTAACCATGTCTCCGTGAAACAGAGTATGTTACAATCCCGGACATCTCTTTGGAAAGCAACTCTTGTCCAGATTTTGTCGACTTTATTAACTAGGGACTGGACATTAGCAAGTAATATACTCGGGAGCGGTGGGTGGTGTGTGCGCATCCGAAGCATCACTAGAAGACCGCTCTGGCACCCTCTCCTCCGGCGTCGTTGTTTTGGGTCGGCCTCTGGAATCAGTTCAACTGCCCTGGGAGGTTCAGACAAAGGATCCGCTTTGGGAAAGTCTGATTTTTGGTCATAGTGCTGGTAAGTTGACGTCTCTCTGATATCCAGTAGTTCTTCCCCTTAAGGTTTTCTGGGCTAACAATGTAATAAATAATACATAAAAAATAAATACTGCACAGTTTCCTAAGGACAAGAAGCGAAGATGCCGTCTCTAACGGCACCACCAGGGTCCTAGTAAGTGTTAGTAACAGTCTCTCTGCTCGGTGTTTCAGTCTAAAATCATAGCATAGCGTTTAGGCCTTTTCCTCGTGAATAAATTGCTGTAGGGTTTTGCTGACCAGTACTACTACAGTTCATCCCAGGGGATGTGGATTACTTATGGTGGGACATATAAAAAATTTCTAAGATGGCTTCTCCACTACTACCACACAGTTTTAAGGGATATCTGGGATGTTGAACTTATTTGAAAACCTGGGCAGCAGGTAGCCTAGTGGTTAGAGCATTGTAACCAAAAGGTTGCTAGATCAAATCTCCGAGCTGACAAGGTAAAAATCTGTCGTTCTGCTCCTGAACAAGGCAGTCATTGTAAATAAGAATTTGTTCTTATTGTTCTGACTTGCCTAGTTAAATAAATGTTGAATAAAAATAAAAATCAAGCGACTTTGGGTCCAGGAAAAGCTCTATAGATGTCCCATTTTTTATTACTATCAACATAGGCCTTGGATAAAAAAAAAAAACGTTTTTCGAGAAGATGCCGGCAGTAGGCCCGACCTGATGACCTTCAAATTCATGAAACAGAACATGTAAATCAACCTATTATTTGATTGGTTTATTATCAGGTGTGCAACTGTGTGCTTGTTGTTAACCCTCTCCTCTCCCTGTTCCCCTGTCCCTCCCCAGTCTCCATGAGGAGGTGGTAGACTTCTACAACTTCATGTCTCCCCAACCCGAGGAGGCTTCTATGAGGAAGGAGGTGGTCAACAGAATCGAGACGGTCATCAAGGCACTGTGGCCTACTGCTGACGTGAGGACACACACCAGAGCTGGGCGTTGAATCAGCACATTTTGGCCATTAGTCTACAAATATTGGTACAATAAAGTTTTTTTTTTTTTCTTTTTTCTAACTCTCTCTCTCTCTCCAGGTGCAGATATTTGGCAGCTTCAGCACTGGACTCTACCTACCCACAAGGTAAGAGAGCAGTCTTGTTGTGTACTGTGTTGAATCTTGTTCTCAGAATTTGCTCCAGGTGCTTGGCCACCAGTTGACCTACCACCATCTTTCTCTGTTGCCATAGTGACATAGACCTGGTGGTGTTTGGCAAGTGGGAACGCCCTCCTTTGCAGCAATTGGAACAGGCCCTCCGGAAACACAACGTGGCGGAACCATTCTCCATCAAAGTGCTGGACAAAGCTACAGTGAGTTGGTGCTGTGTTTTGAAAGAATGCTTACACAATCTGTTGGGATAGCTTCAATGCTGTTCAAACTGATAACCTGTTAAACTCTTGAGTGTTTTGGTCTCTGTACCCATTCAGTCAATTTCATTCAGAAAATAGAAAGTGACCTATCATTCGAAAACTACAGCACTTCTCATTTTGGAAATCGATCTCAAATCTCACTGCTGGTGATGTCATAAGAATGCCCCCACTACCGTCCACCCTACAGGCCATAAATCATGCGCAAAGGTCATATTCATAGTGATATATAATTTGGGTGAATTGACAAAAAGTGGGGAAAAAATGTATGCATGGAAAGGGTACACCCTGGTGGTCCTCATAATGCAATGCATTTCTTTACCATCCACATATAATATAACATTACCTGGAATGCATCCTCCATATTCACCGTTGATCAAGCTCACCCGTTTCCAGTGGGAAAAGTAGTTTGACTTTTCCTTGGCTGTCTGTGTTATTTAAAGAAAATACTTGATAGCTAGAAAGTCCCGATCAGTAGGGTCATTTTAAGATGTCAGGCTTCAAAATCCGTTCAGCCATTTTTGCACAGTGAGGTACTACCCAAACCTGATCAAACCGGACGCATCTATTTTTCGTGTTCCAAAGTCACATGTGATCTTCTAGTGGTCGAACTGGAAATCAGACATGAGATCTGATTATATCAGTAAAAAGATTACAACTTCAGTGTTATGTATATCATTCCTGTAAGATGAAAAATTTAAGCATGGCACCTTCCACAAGCCCTGCGCTTTTAAAATGGCTGTGTCCTTTTGGAATGGTAATTGGTTATTTTATTTCAAACCAAGACATTCAAATATCTTATTCCCCAACTAAGGGACACTTTTGTACAATTTTTTTGTCACTGTCCTACACCCAATAACTCTCATATCAAAGTGTAAGTTTGTTTTAGGATTATTTTTTTAAACAAATTAATTAAATGAAAAGTTGAAATGTCTTCAGTCAATAAGTGTTCAACCCTTTTGTTATAGCAAGCCTAAATAAGTTTTAAGAGTAAAAATGTGCTTAACAAGTCGCATAATAAGTTGCATGGATTTACTCTGTGTATAATAATAGGGTTTAACTTTCTTTTTGAATGACTACCACATCTCTGTACCCCACACATACTGTAAGGTGTGTGTAAAGTCCCTCAGACAAGCAGTGAATTTCAAACCCAGATTCAGACACAAAGACCAGGGAGGTTTTCCAATGTCTCACAAACAAGGGCTTCTATTGGTAGATGGTAAAAAAAGCAGACATTGAATATCCCTTTGAGCATGGTGAAGTTATTACACTTTGGGTGGTGTATCAATACACCCAGTCACTACAAAGAAACAGGCGTCCTTCTTAACGCAGTTGCCAGGTAGGAAGGAAACCGCTCATGGATTTCACCATGAGGCCAATGGTGACTTTAAAACAGTTAGAGTTTAATGGCTGTGATAGGAGAAAACTGAGGATGGATCAACAACTACTAACCTAATTGACAGAGTGAAATGAAGGAAGCCTCTACAGAATAAAAAATATTCCAAAACACGCGTCTTGTTTGCAACAAGGCACTGAAATAATACTGCAGAAAATGTGGCAAAGCAATTCCCTTTGTGTCCTGAACACAATGCAACAGATTACTGAGTACCACCCTCTCTATTTTCAAGCATAGTGGTGGCTGCATCATGTTATGGGTATGCTTGTAATCGTTAAGGACTGAGTTGTTCAGGATAGAAAATAAACGTAATGGAGTTAAACAAATCCTAGATGAAAACCTGGTTCAGTGTGCTTTCCACCAGACACTGGGAGATGAATTCACATTTCAGCAGGACAATAACCTAAAACACAAGGCCAAACACATACTGGAGTTACTTACCAAGAAGACCATGACAGAGTTAAGTTTGACTTAAATCTGCTTGAAAATCTATGGCAAAACCTGAAAAATGGTTGTCTAGCAATGATCAACAACCAATTTGACAGAGCTTTAAGAATCTTTAAAAAGAATAATGTGCAAATGTTGCACAATCCAGATGTTGAAAGCTCTTGAAGACTTACCCAGAAAGATTCACAGCTGTAATTGCTGCCAAAGATGATTCTAACATGTATTGACTCTGGGTTAAATACTTGTAAAATAAAGATGTGTTACTGTTTATTTATATACAGTACCAGTCAAAAGTTTGGACATACTCATTCCAGGGTTTTTCTTTATTTTTACAATTTTCTACATTGTAGAATAATAGTTTTGATATCTTCACTATGAAATAACACGTATGGAATCATGTAGTAACCAATGTATTTTAGATTTGAGATACTTCAAAGTAGCTACCCTTTGCCTTGATGAAAGCTTTGCCCACTCTTGGCATTCTCTCAAACAGCTTCATGCATCAGTCACCTGGAATGCATTTCAATTAACAGGTGTGCCTTAAGTTAATTTGTGGAATTAATTTCCTTCTTAATGCCTGAAAAATGGTTGTCTAGGGATGGAATACAGAAGATAGCCCTATTTGGTAAAAGACCAGGTCCATATTACGGCAAGAACCGCTCAAGTAAGCAAAGAGAAACGACAGCCCATCATTACGTTAAGACATGAAGGTCAATCAATGCGGAACATTTCAAGAACTTTCTTCAAGTGCAGTCGCAAAAACCATCCAGCTCTATGATGAAACTGTCTCTAATGAGGACCACCATAGGAAAAGAAGACCCAGAGTTACCTCTGCTGCAGAGGACAAGTTCATTAGAGTGACTGGCCTCAGAAATTGCAGCCCAAATAAATGCTTCACAGTGTTCAAGTAACAGACACATCTCAACATTAACTGTTCAGACCTTCAAAGTCGAATTGCTGCAAAGAAACCACTACTAAAGGACCCAATAAGAAGGAGAGACTTGCTTGGGCCAAGAAACACGCCCAATGGACATTAGACCTGTGGAAATCTGTCCTCCAAATTTGATGTGTTTGGTCTGATGAGTCCAACCGCCATGTCTTTGTGAGACGCAGAGGTAAACATCTCCGCATGTGTGGTTCCCACCGTGAAGCATGGAGGAGGTGTGATGGTGTGGGGGTGCTTTGCTGGTGCCAGCTGTTGTTGATTTATTTAGAATTCAAGACACACTTTACCAGCATGGCTACCACAGCATTCTGCAGTGATACGCCACCCCATCTGGTTTGCGCTTAGTGGGACTATCATTTGTTTTTCAACAGGACAATGACCCAACACACCTCCAGGCTGTGTAAGGGCTACTTGACCAAGAAGGAGAGTGATGGGAGTGCTGCATCAGATGATCTGGCCTCCAATTGAGGTGGTTTGGGATGAGTTGGACCGCAGAGGTGAAAGAAAAGCAGCCAACAAGTCCTCAGGATGTTTGGGAACTCCTTCAAAACTGGTAGAAAAACATTTCAAGTGAAGCTGGTTGAGAGAATGCCAAGAGTGTTCAAAGCTGTCATCAAGGCAAAGGTGGCTACTTTGAAGAATATAAAATATATTTTCATTTGTTAAAAACTTTTTGGGTTATTACATGTTTCCTTATGTGTTATTTTGTAGTTTTGATGTCTTCATTATTATTCTACAATGTAGAAAATAGTAAAACATGAAGAAAAACCCTTGAATGAGGAGGTGTGTCCAAACCTTTGACTGGCACTGTATTTTTTTTTTGTATTTTTTTTTTTTACAAATGTTAGAATTTTTCTTCCACTTTGACGTTAGAGTAGTTTGTGTAGATCGTTAATAAAATATTACCATTTAAGTCCATTTTAATCCCACTTTGTAACACTAAACATGTGAAAAAAAGTTAAGGGATGTGAATCCTTTCTGAAGGTTTTGTAGATGGGGGTAATTAACATATTAAACAGCCTATGTGAATGCAGCCTATACACACTGCTGTCTTCCCAAAATAATGCAAACGAAATGAAATGCTTTAAGTAGTAGCCTAGTTATTCATTCATGCTTGGACATTTTTTGGTGGTGAATAGCAGTTTGGCAACTGCGAATGCGAACGAATTAATGTGAAAGAAACGCGGGTACCAAGTAGACCGAGTAAACAAAATATCAGATCAATAAAGGCATAACACAGTCTATATTCAGGCTAGTTACATTAACAGTAAACAAAATATCAGATCAATAAAGGCTTAACACAGTCTATATTCAGGCTAGTTACATTAACAGTAAACAAAGCAGTAAATAAAAGGCGAATGGAGATCCAAATAACCAAAACATCCTACTACAGTGAGATGCAGCCACACACAGCTGTCTTGCCAAATAAATAGGACTATAGGCCCGCTTCAAACATGGAGTTCAGCAACACGTTTTTCATATGACACATTCCACTTTTGTGGATCAAATTTGACCCACACAATCAATTAAGCAATGCCAGCCTACCATAACCATGTTTCTAATACGTACATTTCCATTTACAATGACAAGAACCACTAAGCTACCATTGAAACCATAATAGAATTAATCTATTTCCATACGGAAACATACAGTTCAAGTCAGACGTTTACATACATTGAGTCATTAAAACTCGTTTTTCAACCACTCCACAAATTTCTTGTTATCATAGTTTTGGCAAGTTGGTTAGGACGTCTACTTTGTGCATCACACAAGTCATTTTTCCAACAGTTGTTTACAGACAGATTATTTCACTTATAATTCACTGTATCACAATTCCAGTGGGTCTGAAGTTCACATACACGAAGTTGACTGTGCCTTTAAACAGCTTGGAAAATTCCAGAAAATTATGTCATGTCTTTAGAAGCTTCTGATAGGCTAATTGATATCATTTGAGTCAATTGGAGGTGTACCTGTGGATGTATTTCAAGGTCTTCCTTCAAACTCAGTGCCTCTTTGCTTGACATCATGGGAAAAATCAAAAGAAATTAGCCAAGACCTCAGAAATAAATTGTAGACCTCCAAGTCTGGTTCATCCTTGGGAGCAATTTCCAAACGCCTGAAGGTACCACATTCATCTGTACAAACAATAGTATGCAAGTATAAACACCATGTGACCATGCAGCCGTCATACCGCTCAGGAAGGAGACGCCTTCTGTCTCCTAGAGATTAACGTACTTTGCTGCGAAAAGTGCAAATCAATCCCAGAACAGCAAAGGACCGTGTGAAGATTCTGGAGGAAACGGGTACAAAAGTATCTATATCCACAGGAAAATGAGTCCTATATCAACATAACCTGAAAGGTTGCTCAGCAAGGAAGAAGCCACTGCTCCAAAACCGCCATAAAAAACTCATATGGTTTGCAACTGCACATGGGGACAAGGATCATACTTTTTGGGGAAATGTTCTCTGCTTTGATGAAACATAAATAGAACAGTTTGGCCATAATGACCATTGTTATGTTTGGAGGAAAAAGGGGGAGGCTTGCAAGCTGAAGAACACCATCCCAACCCTGAAGCACAGAGGTGGCAGCATCATGTTTTGGGGGTGCTTTGCTGCAGGAGGGACTGGTGCACTTCACAAAATAGATGGCATCATGGGCCTCCCAGGTGGCGCAGTGGTCTAGTGCAGGGAAGGTTTGGCCGGTAGGGATATCCTTGTCTCATCGCGCACCAGCGACTCCTATTGCGGGCCGGGCGCAGTGCACGCTAACCAAGGTAGCCAGGTGCATGGTGTTTCCTCCGCCACATTGGTGCGGCTGGCTTCTGGGTTGGATGCGCGCTGTGTTAAGAAGCAGTGCGGCTTGGTTGGGTTGTGTTTCGGGGGACGCATGGCTTTCGACCTTCGTCTCTCCCGAGCCCGTACGGGAGTTGTAGCGATGAGAGAAGATAGTAATTACTAAGAATTGGATACCACGAAAAGGGGGTCAAATTAAAATATAGATGGCATCTTGAGGGATGAAAATTAGGTGGATATATTGAAGCAACATCTCAAGACAACAGTCAGGAAGTTAAAGCTTGGTCACAAATGGGTCTTCCAAATGGACAATGACCGCAAGCATACTTCCAAAGTTGTGGCAAAATGTCTTAAGGACAACAAAATCAAGGTATTGGAGTGGTCATCACAAAGCCCTGACCTCAATCCCATAGAACATTTTTGGGCACAACTGAAAAAGTGTGTGTGAGCAAGGAGGCCTACAAACCTGACTCAGTTACACCAGCTCTGTCAGGAGGAATGGGCCAAAATTCACCCAACTTGGGTGAATTTGGGAAGCTTGTGGAAGACTACCCGAAACGTTCGACCCAAGTTCAACAATTTAAAGGCAACGCTACCAAATACTAATTGAGTGTATGTAAACTTCTGACCCACTGGGAATGTGATGAAAGAAATAAAAGCTGAAATAAATTTATCTTTCTACTATTATTCTGACATTTCACATTCTTAAAATGAAGTGGTGATCCTAACTGACCTAAGACAAGGAATTTCTACTTGGATTAAATGTCAGGAATTGTGAAAAACTGAGTTTAAAGGTATTTGGCTATGGTGTATGTAAACTTCCGACTTCAACTGTATGTAATGTAGCTATACCCTGGGGCATCATTTGGATTCTTGCATTGGAATTATATAGTTTTCCGCTTATATCATGCTGTACCACAATAAACACCCGTTCAATTGGCGAGACCATTTGAGTGCTTTTGACCAAGAAGTGACCGGTTGGTGTGAATTGTCCGCTGTGCTCTATCAGCACCATGGACTGCCCTCTACACACTAAACGAGGCTGTTGAAAACCTAGGCTGTTGGCCAAGGTAGTCATTTTGCCATTCCATATCCTAGGTTTTTGCTGAAATGAGGCCACTTTCTCTACCACCAAGATTTTGATAAAAACCAACCAGCAAGATTGTTTCTTTTCAGAAGAGTTGCAGCCTCCTTGATGCTCTGTGGAACTTCCTATGTAATTGATTGTTCCATTATCCCTGAAATATTCTTGTACGTTCCCCTTCAAATGACAGTTGGATTAGTTGAGCTTTCCTCAGATGTAGCATGCTTCTTCTGTGCTGTCTGAACACATTTGTCAGTGGAAAATAAGATCCACGTGTCAGTGCAGTAAGCACGGTCAGCATAGCGGAGAGAGAACCAGAGAATCATTGCCGTGTATAGTGGGGTCCTCATTGGAGCTGGAGCGGGTGATTTTTCAGCCCAACTGGCGAGCAACACCTAACTCTGCTCCCACCAAATCTGTTTTGCTTAGCTCCAGCAGTGGTTTCACCCTTTTCACATCTAGAAAGTCATGGCTCTCCAGGTCAAAGGCACACAGGGCCTCCACCATTTGGCTGTTGTGTTCGCTGAATCGTTCTGACATTTCACCAATGACGGAATCCAAGTAGTCTTTTAAACTCAGTCTCTTCTCCTCTGTCCTTCTGGGCTACTGTACTGCTAACAACACTAGCACTTTTTACAGCTAGCCAAGAAGCTAACTAAACTCTGTAGTGGTAGGGAGTGAAGCAGAGTTGCGTGAAGCGGCTTCAACGGTAAACATGACCCCACCCTTATAAATTAAATATTACAGGCGGAGGTGTATCGTGTTATCCATTTAGCCAACCACCCAATGGAGTCTTACCTAACCGCCCCAGTGGCTTTCCATATCCCCCTTCACACACTGCGGTGCCTTCTGTCCATTGTACTGACGCAGTGCAGCAGAAATACAGATTTTGCGCCAACCTGTCACTCAATCATCATCATCATCATTTAACCATTTTTGCTATTTTTATATATGGACATTAAACTTAAGTTGAGGGGGCACAAGTTTAAACTGCTGGGGCTAAGCCGTTTTTGCCCCCTTGTGGAGGCAGCTCCACCTCTTTAATAGTCATGACGTTGCTGTACAGCTATATCAGAATCCCACTGCACTTACCCTTCTAACAGTGCTGAGCATGTGTTTGTAGGACTTGCATGTAGATTTCAAAATTATATCTAATTCGGGTAGGTTACAATTTGTGTCACTTCGAAAATGACACCAGAGAGTCAGAATTGAACAGGATAAACAAGTAGATGAGACTTAGTGCACACTTGTCATACATTCAACTAAGGATTAGATCTGAGAATTGAGCGGGAATGAAAGTGAAATGGATGTGAAATAAACTTTGTTTATTTTTATGAAAAGTCAATGTTTCTCTTATTTTTCCCAGGTGCCAATCATCAAGCTGACTGACCAGGAGACAGACGTCAAAGTGGACATCAGCTTCAATGTGGAGACGGGAGTCAAAGCTGCTCTCTTCATCAAGGACTACACAAAGGTGAGAACACTAGCATTTGTACTTTTTTAGGTTAGCTTCATTTTCCCAAGACAGAGATGAGGTAGTAATTCAATAATCATGTGAAACACTATTATTGCACTCAGTGAGTTCATGCAACTTATTTTAACTTAAGCACATGTTTACTCCTGAACTTATTAGGCCATAACAAAGGGGTTGAATACTTATTGACTTAACACATTCCAGCTTTTCATTTTGAGTTAATTAGTAAAAAAAACATAATCCCACTGTGACATTATGGGATGTTGTATGTGCGTGGATTAAATCTAAATGTAATCCATTTTAAATTCAGGCAGTAAAACAACAACATCTGGAAAAAGTCAAGGGGTGTGAATACTGTCTGAAGGCACTTGTATGCATTTTAAATTTGAGATGGAATGTTCCATACTGGGCGAGAACAGAGAATGTACACCTGCACATTGGTTCAGTGGTGTCGTCTGGTTTTCCCGCTCAAATGAACCGTGCTTTTACTTCTCGAGCCAATCTTATCAGTTCTGCAGTAGTGCCTATGCCCTCGGGGTGAGGGGAAGATTTGGTGACAGGCCCACAATATGCTGTCAGTAAAGGAGTTTCTCTGACTTGTCCTTTATTCAATGACATAACCCAACATGCTTCTGTAAGTCACCAGAACCATAACGCGTGAGTCTTTGTCCCATTGACAACCGCAGCCTCAAAATCAGCATAATATCATTTAAAAATGAGAATCTGTAAAAAGGAGGCAAATTGTATTTCAAGTAGTGATCCTCATACGAAGTTACATATTTTCATTAAATAAATACTTTTTCATCACCTAATTTGAAATAATTCCCACTTTTAATATGTGCTCTGCTCCTCAATGACTGTGTAAATTGAGCAGGGATTCGATTCTCTCCTTAGTGTTTTTAATCTCTCTCGCCCTCCTTCCCCCCCTTTCTCTCTCGGGCCCCTTCAGAGGTATCCCGTGCTGCCTTACCTGATCTTTGTGCTGAAGCAATTTCTGCTCCAGAGAGATCTCAACGAGGTGTTCACTGGAGGAATCAGCTCCTACAGCCTTATCCTGATGGTCATTAGCTTCCTCCAGGTACACACACACACACACACACACACACACACACACACACACACACTTTGTGTAATCTAGTATGACAGAGAACAGTTATGGCACTTGTGATGTTGTCATAACATGTCTACGTATTCTCTCACTCTATCTATCCATCCGTCCAGCTCCACCCAAGAATTGACGCCAGTAGCCCCAACATCAACCTTGGCATCCTGCTGATTGAGTTCTTTGAGCTGTACGGCCGCCATTTTAACTACCTGAAGACGGGCATCCGTGTCAAGAACGGAGGGGCCTACATGGCCAAGGAGGACATGACGAAGGTTATGACCAATGGCTACAGACCCTCCATGCTCTGTATAGAGGACCCACTGATGCCAGGTGTGTGTGTGTGTGCGCATGATGGTGTGCTGGACAGTGTTTGTGTGACTGTGTGTGCATCTGATGGTGTGCTGGACAGTGTTTGTGTGACTGTGTGTGCATCTGACGGTGTGCTGGACAGTGTTTGTGTGACTGTGTGTGCGCATGTGACGGTGTGCTGGACAGTGTTTGTGTGACTGTGTGTGCGCATCTGATGGTGGGCTGGACAGTGTTTGTGTGACTGTGTGTGCGCATCTGACAGTGTGCTGGACAGTGTTTGTGTGACTGTGTGTGTGCATCTGATGGTGTGCTGGACAGTGTTTGAGCGAATGTATGTGTTTTCCATTGGTAATGGTGTGCTGGACAGTGTTTGAGCGAATGTATGTGTTTTCCATTGGTAATGGTGTGCTGGACAGTGTTTGAGCGAATGCATGTGTTTTCCATTGGTAATGGTGTGCTGGACAGTGTTTGAGCGAATGTATGTGTTTTCCATTGGTAATGGTGTGCTGGACAGTGTTTGAGCGAATGTATGTGTTTTCCATTGGTAATGGTGTGCTGGACAGTGTTTGAGCGAATGTATGTGTTTTCCATTGGTAATGGTGTGCTGGACAGTGTTTGAGCGAATGCATGTGTTTTCCATTGGTAATGGTGTGCTGGACAGTGTTTGAGCGAATGCATGTGTTTCCCATTGGTAATGGTGTGCTGGACAGTGTTTGAGCGAATGCATGTGTTTTCCATTGGTAATGGTGTGCTGGACAGTGTTTGAGCGAATGCATGTGTTTTCCATTGGTAATGGTATGCTGGACAGTGTTTGAGCGAATGCATGTGTTTTCCATTGGTAATGGTGTGCTGGACAGTGTTTGAGCGAATGCATGTGTTTTCCATTGGTAATGGTGTGCTGGACAGTGTTTGAGCGAATGCATGTGTTTCCCATTGGTAATGGTGTGCTGGACAGTGTTTGAGCGAATGCATGTGTTTTCCATTGGTAATGGTGTGCTGGACAGTGTTTGAGCGAATGCATGTGTTTTCCATTGGTAATGGTGTGCTGGACAGTGTTTGAGCGAATGCATGTGTTTTCCATTGGTAATGGTGTGCTGGACAGTGTTTGAGCGAATGCATGTGTTTTCCATTGGTAATGGTGTGCTGGACAGTGTTTGAGCGAATGCATGTGTTTTCCATTGGTAATGGTGTGCTGGACAGTGTTTGAGCGAATGCATATGTTTTCCATTGGTAATGGTGTGCTGGACAGTGTTTGAGCGAATGCATGTGTTTTCCATTGGTAATGGTGTGCTGGACAGTGTTTGAGCGAATGCATGTGTTTTCCATTGGTAATGGTGTGCTGGACAGTGTTTGAGCGAATGCATGTGTTTTCCATTGGTAATGGTGTGCTGGACAGTGTTTGAGCGAATGCATGTGTTTTCCATTGGTAATGGTGTGCTGGACAGTGTTTGAGCGAATGCATGTGTTTTCCATTGGTAATGGTGTGCTGGACAGTGTTTGAGCGAATGCATGTGTTTTCCATTGGTAATGGTGTGCTGGACAGTGTTTGAGCGAATGCATGTGTTTTCCATTGGTAATGGTGTGCTGGACAGTGTTTGAGCGAATGCATGTGTTTTCCATTGGTAATGGTGTGCTGGACAGTGTTTGAGCGAATGCATGTGTTTTCCATTGGTAATGGTGTGCTGGACAGTGTTTGAGCGAATGCATGTGTTTTCCATTGGTAATGGTGTGCTGGACAGTGTTTGAGCGAATGCATGTGTTTTCCATTGGTAATGGTGTGCTGGACAGTGTTTGAGCGAATGCATGTGTTTTCCATTGGTAATGGTGTGCTGGACAGTGTTTGAGCGAATGTATGTGTTTTCCATTGGTAATGGTGTTGGCCTTAGTTTGTATGGGCCGGTTTAGGTGTTTTAACCGTGTGTGTTCCAGGTAACGACGTTGGCAGGAGTTCGTACGGAGCCATGCAAGTCAAGCAGGTGTTTGACTACGCTTACATCGTCCTTGGTCACGCCGTGTCACCGCTAGCACGCTCCTACCCCAATAAGGACATCGACAGGTTGGTTCCCCCCTCTTTCAGAATGTCTTCTGTGTCCAGCCGGGCCTCGAAATGTTTGTACATGAATAAGTACAGAAGTTATCAAAGTAAAGATTGTCAAATAAATATGGTGGTTGTGTTGGAAAGTGTAACTAATCCACTCCTGTGCAACATTTTAAATCCTGCCCTTTTCTGTTTCTCACTATCCCTGCAGCACTTTGGGGAGGATAATCAAGGTGACCCAGGAAGTGATTGACTACAGGGAGTGGATCATGACGAAGTGGGGAGGAAGGCACGTCGCCCGCATGGAGAGCCGTGGTAAGAGAAGTGTGTGTGTGTGTGTACAAAATAACCTGTGTGTAGCCTCTGCGTAAAATAAGTCTTGACTGTCTTTTATGGCAGGTTTTGTGTGTGTATATTGACCTGTGTGTGCAAGGGTAACCTTTTGTTGTCTCGTATGGCAGTTTGGGAAGTGTGTGTTGCTGTGTATAATAACCTGTTTCTCTCTTTAGGTTCTGTCCTGGAGCAGGACCCGGCACGG